>NC_083547.1:1212301-1513502 GCF_018135715.1 Danaus plexippus
GCTCATAATAACATTATATAACCCGAGTTCTTTGATACCAATTAAAGCTTTGATGAATTATATGACGAAATGCAGGCGTATGCATAAATTAATATATGTCACGTATCTTCTCGAATGATCCCAAATACGAGCATTAAGTATGTATACGGTAATCTATCTGTTTCTCTCATAACATTTCCATATGAAATTGCAACTGGTTATCCAAGATTCACAGTTAACAAAACATCGGTTCCGACATATTACTAGTTAAAAGTATTTAAAATACTATTGTAAGTACATACAATGGTATTTAATACATAGATCGGTTTTCGAACCTTCTTAAGAGCACGTAAAAGTAAAGCGCCGGCGCGAGTCGTCTAGGAACAATGAGCCACTAAGAACTTCCTAGCAATTCTTTGTATATTCACAAATAATAAAGTATTCAAACCCTTGAGCCTTTTATTTCCTCTTTTGCATAGAATAAAAATGTCAATATCCTATTAGTCCATTTATTTTTGAGATTTTTTCTTAATGAGTTCGAAATATTCTCGGTAGATTTGGATTTATTATATGTAAACATACTAGGTCCTTTACAAGCGTGAGACGAACCAAAAATGTAAATTTATGTTTGCTCTTTAAGGTCTCTATGATTTTATGTTATGCACATTTTGACAAATATTCATCATTTCCTAAATGCGTAAACTTTTATTTTAGTGTCCTAAGTAATGTATATATTTACGTATTTGCACATCTATATTGCAAACATTTGCAATTTTTGTTTAATTCTAAAAGGTTCCGTGATTTCCTCGATATTTTTAAGTCCGTACAAATAACGAACGGAATTCGCTGATCCAGCATCGTTCTTTTCGTTGTCACGGAACTCTAAAATTGAATCGCTCGGAGCTCACAAAGCACAATGGTCGCTGGCACCGAGCTAGATCTATGAAGGAACCACTGTTTACCACTTCGTCTTTCATTCAATCCATTGTTCACGAGTGAGGAACTTCTCTATAGTAGATATATAATGTTGGGCCTTTGTGTGAAAGTTAATATTTTCGGGCGATCCATTGTACGGAGCAAACGTTACCTGTTCTCAATAGAATAATGTGCGGATTGCACACTTAATGTGGATACCAATAGTGAAAATCTAAGAGAGATCAGCGCCGAATGCCAAGACGCATTGCTAAACTCCACGAGTGGGCCGGCCGTTGTAATTGATAGACGCAAAAAATAACCACTCCTCTTAAATCTATAGAAATACATATTCCATGGAACTTACCCATCGGATAATAGACTACGGCCATCCATAATCGCGAACAATATTGTGGTAATACACTCAAACAGGATTTGGCACTTTATCGTTACTTGGAAGATGACTATTATCAAACTCTGTTTATTTGTTGAAAATAAAATCAAAACATCCAGTTTGCAGTCATACAAATGCATTCGTTGAATGAGAATAGTTAATTCTCTTGTTTATTACGTTCAGTATACAATATATACAGTATTGTGACAATGGCCGTGGTTGTTTAACCAGCGTGTGATGTGGAAGGCAGGAGATGGCCGGCCTTGACGTTAGACGTTCTCCTACTCCGCTTCCTGATTGTGCCATCTTGGATTCTTGATTAACTTGTGACTTCTAGATATATAATATCAATGGTTTTTTTTCTTTATCAATGAGGAAATCCTGAACGAGCATTCACGATCGTGAATGTATGCAATCAATTAATATTATTGCTATTCATTAAACTATACTTTAAGATGATGCATTTAAAGAGCATTGAATTTTTTTAAGACATTCAGAGGAAGATATGAAACAGTAATAAGAAAGGGCATAATATAGTTAGTATTAAAACAAGAATTGTTCGTATTATATTTCTTGCTTCTATTGAAAATCATAAGTCGAAAAAAAAGAGCTAAAAATTATCTTTATAATTATGAAATAATCAAAACAATTTAAGATGCATGAAAATGTAACGTCTCATATCACTTGAAGATAACAATAAATGTTTATTTTTTAATATTACTTATTTCGCAACTAGCATACGTCATCACGAATACGGCAAAAAACCAGGAAATCGTCTCGAAATTCGTCATTGTTTAATGTGGGATGTGTTAAATAACTTACGAAATTAAATAGTTTCACATAAATATTAACATCAAGCGTTCAAGACAATCTTTTCTTATTTTAAACCACACAATTCTTCATATTTAAATTTAAAGATAATATTGTGTAATAATCACTTCGGCATCACGATTTTAAACCATTTCATATTTTTATCAAGATGTCGTAAACAGAAAAATCAAATATGGAAAGATGTTAAACGACTTATTTTCCACTGACGTTTGTATATTCTTATTTCAATATTATTTTCCTATATATTATATCCTCGCTTTACCACGAACATGTGAGATAGCCAGACTTTAGGTATAATATATAAAAAAATTATACATGCCATATTATCTCCACATGCTTTCCTGCTTGAAACGCAGCCTCATTCATCACTAGCTAAAAAAAAAACAAATATCAGCATATTCCATGAAAAATATTCATATTTTCATGTAATCACAGTAATGGCGCGTTCATTTTTCATTTCCCAGTTAGACTACTGTTTAACCCGAATGCATTTGCTTTGTGCCCAGCCCGGTTAGAAAATGTTTATATACTTCCTGAAAACAATGAACAATGACGTTGGCAACATTGAGCTGGGATCAGGAACATTGTTAAGGTTGAAATAGGAAGAAACAATGTCCTCTGCGCCCTCGCAATCTTTCTAATGAGTGAACCCTTTCACACTTGCCACAGACGGATTTCACGTGTTGTCACTCGCGTTCGACGCTCTCTGTGTCTCTTGCCCTAAATGAGTTTCTTCTTTTCTCTTCGTGGTTACATCTTTTCTTTACATGCTTTGGGTTCGAGTAATTACTTTACAAAACTAAAAAGTCTAGTAAATCAATGAATTTTAGTCTTAGATCACACACATTCAAAATTGATTATACTATTTCTTTTTTTATTTATAAAGTCAATAAAATATTCTTTTATTTTTTGCTAGAGAATTTAAAAACACACTTAAAGCGCTGGAATTAAATTGGTATTCTATAGCTGTCATTATTTTAAAAAACAAAATCTGTCATGACGTCATATAGATGAGCAGTGGCTGCAACCGGAAATAGTGTTTAAAAGTAATTAAATATCAGTTCACTATCCTTGAGTTAATGGACACAATTAATACAACTAATATAGTTTTAATTGTTTTGTCACTTACCTAATACCAATCACGCGTTTTATCCTAATGTAGAACACTTTACAATTTTTGTGTTTAGTGATGACCAGGCAAATTTTCTATTTTATTTATAAATCAATGTTAAAACCTCCTTGGACTTAATTTAAATTTTAAACCATTAAAATGATGCACTTCTTTATTATTTTTTTCTGAATAGAGCAGACGTGAAACAAAACCAAAAACGTATGAAAAAATCTTTTATTGAAAACAATAAATTTGTTAGCGCACCTGCTTAAACACCAGTTGGGTACGGATAAAGCACTAAAGTATAGTCTACATTCTATACCTACGTAGTGTATAATCTGTAGTACCTTTTGAATATATGTAGTTATGTTACCCTAACATTATAATATTCGTTAAATCACATAGACATATTACATCAGTTATTTTATATCTAATTCATTTTCGATAAATATATGAAGTAATATTCAAGTAGCATTAACATATTATATAGTTTTTTAAACAACAAAGTAACGTTGATTCATTTTGAACGATGTGACATAATGAAAAGCAGCTAAAATTAAACAAAGAATACGAACTTGTGACGATAGTCATTTTTCTTTACCTATTAAATACAAGCTTCTTTTCACGTTACCAAAATTGAGAATGCAAACATCTAGATAACAGGGAAATAAAAATACTTAATATTTAATAGCTAGTAAAGCTGATAAACTCTGTGTAACATCTTTATTTTACTATTCTGTGTAAATAAAAAAGATAACACTTGTATATCATTCCAAAATGTCATAATTATGAAATGTATGATCCAATATTAATGTTACGAAATATTCCAAGCAATGGAAACATTGAGTGAATAAATCACGGCCTGACATAATAGTTGCATCATAAGTATAGGTGTAATAATAAGGATGTTGGCTGTACTGCATGCGACCAAGGCGCGGGGGGCGCGTATAGGAAGCCGCGATAGTGTGAAAGAGTGAGAGATATATATTACGTGTGGGTCAGAAAGAGACGGAACAAAGTCACGGGGTTAATCGACAAGACGAGTCCAAATAACCGCTTCGCGAGTTTATACTATTAACATTGCGCGAACACTGACAGATATTTTTATAAAGTACGCAATAAACTTAATATGACACTTTATGACATGTTACAAAAAATAATAATTTACATATCGATATTTATTGAGTATATCCGATTTGAGTGAATCTCGTGATCATTTTATTCATCACTAGTTTGGGCTGTCACTTTATTTCTCTTTATTATGTTGGTAATAAAATTAATGTGGGTTAAAGACAAGAATCAAGTTAAGATTTTATCTCGCACTATCCTCCAGATAACATCAAATAACGATAATCACGGAAGGACAAGAAATCGAATCCTTAAATAGTTAGAAGGGCGAGGCGTGGTTCAAAATGATTTTACACCTGTGTAGCATAACGAAGGGTTCCGAGTTCTTCTCACGGCATGCAGGTTCACAAAAAAACACATTCTTCAAAACAGTAATATGAAGGGTGATATAAATGTTACACCAAAACATATCTATGGATTTTACTAAAGAAATTTTAGTCCGAACAATACTTCGTGTACAGTAAAATAAGAGTTTCATATAAAAATAATATCGCAATACTTTCATTTTTAATATCTCAAATTTTTAATGTCTTACATCCATTTCTAATTATAATATCGATTTCAATCATTTTGAAAGAATATTTGTGGATAGCACAAATTAATCTCACGCCTGTGCAAACTGATAGTCCTATCATATTATGTTACGTAGGCAGTTAATCGATTATTCGAGGAAGTTTAACGAATCAGATGCACATAACAAAAACCTTACAAGTGTATTTTATCTTTCCAGAACAAACAAACATGCGTAAGCAATAATTAAATTACACAAACTGTGACGTTTGACGTTATGACTTAGAACACTTGCCACCGCCATTATAAATATTATACATATTTTGACATTGCCAAGCGTGTTCATTTTCAAGTAGAACAGATAATTAATAATAGTTTTCTACAATATTGTAATTATTGTTTTTCTACTAAAAGTTCTTATTATAGGTTCTGCTAGCTCAGATGGGAGGTAAATATATAGGTAATTATATAATTTATATAGTCAGGTCGCTTCCTCGTCGTTCGATGATAATATAATTACAATTGTCCATGTAATTTTTTTTTTTAATCTAAATTGTCTCAACCCACCTAACTTATTTCACTGTCTAATTATTTTATTAACATATTATTGTCATCCATTTTAGCAAATAGATTCATTGTAAATGAAAATAATATTTTTCGGATTACTAAACGTATTTTATTATTTTAAAAACTATATGCTCCCAACGTTTCGGTTACTTTGCAGTAACCGTGATCAGCGTAGTAATCCGAACAATATTAGTTTCATTTAAATGAATACTCGCGAACGTCTTAGATCTCATTAGATTTATTGTATATAATAGTTCTTATTACAATATATTACGAATATTCTTTTAAAGTAATAATTTTTAAAGCATTACGTCCAAAAAATCAATAACGGTGACATGTGGGACGGGTTTTAAAGTAATCTGTAACCCTTCAAATCAATTAATGACGTTTGTATCTAATCCTTGATAGCGACAGATGTGAGCGATGGGAGGGCTGAGCGACAAATACTCAGTCCCTCTGATACGACCCCACTGTATTGTGCAAACTTCGACTGGCATCTGTCCACTAGAATTAAATAGTGCGGACCGTTAGATTATCGAACAAATTTTCAGACGCTAAACAATATGAATAGTCACAAACAGTTCCTGTATAGTCCGCAATTAAATATATAAATCATTTACGCAATACTCAATTAATATGTAAATATAATTAATACATTAACGCCCACCGTGCATTTTTAAAGTATAGGACAAACGAGTAATAATTCGGGTCGACATCTAAACAAATCGATCAGAATACGGTCACTTCCTGAAAATATAAGTTCTACAAACAATAGCGGAACTGCTATTGTTTTATACCAAGAACAACGCTCTTGATACATTACCGTCCATGTTTCCTGTTGTCAATGTCATTGTTAGCGCCATCCGATACATTATAATGAACGGAACAGTTTCTTAACTTCATCGAACGTCTGTAACTGTATCGATACAAGAATATAAACAATAAGTACAGTACAACCGAACTAATAATGTAATCGGACGCTGCACTATGTCCCTCGCTGAGATAAGTCGCCCTAACATTCAAACAAGTGGCTCACACACACAGGCGCGTCATCAGGAAGTACAATAGAGATTAAAAGGACTCGACACACACATGTCATTAAAGTAATAATATTGTAGAGGAATATAATACACGACACGCACACATGTAACACAGTTAAATAAAGCATCTCGCCTTGTACCAGGAAGTAGCGGCTCACGCACACACGCGCCCGTCCCTGTACGGACGACCGGCCGTCGTGGCGCTGGCGCACACTCGCGCGTCGGCAACGCGTGGGAGCGCACGCACATGGCCCGATCGGGACTCACTAGCGAGCCCCTTGACGATACATTTTTTACGACACCCATATAATATGATATGTCACACCGTATTTCATATCCATAACAAAACACATCACAATTCTTAAATATTATTCTCGTTTTAGAACTATAAATGTATTTACTTATATAATATACGTATAACTCAGTGAACTCTTAACGGAATATTTATATACAAACAGTGACTGTGATTTCTTTTTAGGTACGCAGTACGCTAAATAAGCATGTGCCTACCCCCGTACGGGTGCATTCCCGATCCGATTTTTTTGATCAAGTTGATCCCAAATCAACGAAGGGGTCGCTTTGTCATGTGACACTGGAACGAAGAGAGACTCTGCTGGGGGCTACTCGTTACCATGACTGAATTATAATTGTCTATTATTCTGTCGAACAGAAAAATATAAGATCATTTAAAGTTAAAAAAAAAAACTTATTCAAGGCCTTAAAAGTGCTACAGGTCGCATAATTTGTTTATGTTTTGGCAGAATGCTTTCGACGGCCTTATATTTATGTCACTGCATAGCAATTTAAAAATAGTATAACATTCAAGACACAGAGCATCTCAAACGACCGGAACTAAACAATTTTATTGTCGTGTATAATAAGACCTCATTATATTAAAAAAACTTAAATGCAACCTAAGTAAACTTAATAAGTAGTAGACAGGATTTCTTGATAGTTCTACACTACAGTGACATTTTAACTCAATCACGTATCAGTAAAATTAAGATTCAGAATGTAATAATCATAACTATATTGTGAATTGGTATCATTCTTGTCTTCCTGGACGTCCTATAAGCTGGCAATTATTGAAAATGAATCCTTAGACGTCATCAATTGTTACAGGAACGTAATGACGTCCAGATTATAAAGATCTCAACAAATATGGCGCCAGTTTCGCAAGCATTGCCTGCCAAGTTGGTTCGCAGTGTTCACAGGCGAATGTGGCGCAACTTTTCGATGTGACATCATTGCCTAGTTTCGTGCTGTCAATTATATAACGTCTGTACCGCGCTCTTATCGGGGTCGCGCCTTACGATCGTTTCGGAAGTGCGTTCAAAAATTTTATCTCATACAATTCTGTTTGTAGATATTTACTTTAAACGATATGATGACCTTTTATTTATTACGTTACGTAGATCGTTAATATTTAATTAATAGTCACGTGTTGTTAATGTTTTAAAGCCACGTTATCCGGGTCGCGCACAGGAAGTGCCACCATTTCCATACGATTGCAAGTGCAATGTAGGGGCATCCGGTCTAGACTTCCGTCAAGTTTATGTAGATATCCTATTTATAACTGTGACGGACCATCTTAGTTTTTAAACGTTGGCTGCATAGAAACTTCTTAAGACATTACTTTTCTTCGCCCACGGACGCTCGATGTAAAAGCGATTCAAAACAATCCAATTAAAATCATCAATAAGTTATTTAAATAATAATAAGATAAGAATAATACCTTTTAAAAATTCATTAAATATAAATATTTGAATTACTTAGAATATATATGTAGTAAGGAAACGAAAGAACCTGTACTTCCGCAGCCACAAGTTCCGGAAGAAGAATCCGATAAATTAAATGTTTCCTTTTCATGTGTTGCCAGTACACTATCACAGATTTACATAAAATCATTTTGATAAAATTATAATGCAAAGTCACAATTACATCGGTTTTATTCCATTATTCAAATTTTACATCACAGATAACGTGACAATACATCTATCAATAATAAATGTATCTCTTATAATAAAATATTAATATTGAACGTAAGAGGATTTTTAACTGATATCAAACTTATCGAATATTAATATTAATGGAAAAAACTGATATGTTTACAAAGAATACGTTAAATATTAGCCGCTAGCTGAACATAACTTCTAACGCAATGGACTTATTTCGGTGACTTCCGCATGTGTCGAGACTCGGCCCCAGCCGGCGTCGCATTCCGAACGGGCAACCTCTTATTAATACGATTCATAATCACTAAATATTTAAAACCAACCCTTTCATCTGAAACATGTCGCTAAACTAGTTTCGACGTATAATAATCACGTTAGTGATATTATTTTTACATAAAGTACGTTAACCTTTGAAGGAGATCGGCTGAATAATTCATAAAACATTTAATTTATATTTTAAATATTCAACATATTACAATCAGCACACGGACGATACAAGGAATATAAATATTTTTATTATCAAATTGGACGAAGGGAATTGCGGTGAGTTCTGCGGTCACGGTCACGATGAAAGTATACGAACTAAGAAACGACATTAAGTTTTATTTTACAAATTACTCTTTATGAACCCACAACACACGACTCGTACTCCGTCACGCTCAATCATATGTGTGTTTTGATGAGAGAAAAAGAGAACACAATAGGAGCGTCCGCGGGCGAAGGGAGCAACAGGTAAAGATTCCGAGGCCACTTCCGCCTTGGCTGCCGAATATTTCTGTACGAACCGGTAGTGGGAAGAGGGCCAGGGAGTCATACTCTGTGTAACATATATGTAATGTCATTGTACGTCGCCAGATATTAAATTTATCATATAGATATTAATGTATTATCAAAACTTACAAATGGTTATTTTTAATATCACACACTGAAAACCAGTCTCTCGTTCTGTCAATATTATCATACTCTGTATCAGGAAACCAATTACCACGTCTGTAGACGTGCAGTCGTTTCCTGGATACCGATTCAAAAAAAGAATACTCTATGAACAATTACCTTTATTGTAGAATTAAAAATAAAACAATCGTCATATGTAGTGTCTAGTGTCTTTAAATGTCAGGAAAAAAGAATTCACGTTTAATTTTTTTTATATAGTTGGTATTGTTTTATACATTCATAAAATGAAAATAAATTTATAGTTAAGAAATTAAGTAATATCCAAAATGCTATATCGCAACTTGAGTATATTGCAAACACGGAAATATTAAATTGCCAAGTAGGTAGGTATTAGTAAAAACTAGCGCGCTGACGTAATTTTACCACACTGGCACTTCCGCATGCCCTAAGTATAAAAATTTAGTATAAAACAGAAAGTAAGAATGAGAGTCGAAAACAAAATATGTGTATTGTAGGAGCGCGCCTTCCTTAAAAATGGGACTCTGTTCTCAAACGAGTTTCCGAAGTTTTATCTCATTCTCCGCTACATTAAGTGAGGCGATGTGGCCGGCTGGTGGCGAGGGCGGCGGGGGGACTGGCGGGGGCGCGGGGTGAGGTGGCGGTGGGGGAGGAGGTGAGCTCGCGTCCTCCCGCGCCGCCGCCGCATCGCCAGTCCGCGTCGAAGAGTTGCTTGAGACGCTCGTCTGCGAGTCAGCTCCCTCAGATACGCTGCTGGTTTACGGCGTGCCGTAACACGACACGTTTGGAGGGACTTACGCTGCAACGCGTGTGTTATTGTGGTCTGTGAACACTGGATACTGTGCTAAGTGCTGTGACCATGTATATATGCTGAGTTTACAAGTTCCGTCTCCGCTTTAAAGGATTTTTGACAACACCGCTAGTTCCGGAATCAGTTCAGCCGGTGAGTAGCGGTGGTTATCTCGTACGCCAAGCCGCGCTATCTCAAACTCACGCATTTCCGACCCCGCCCGATAAGAAAAACGATGTGTTGTCGATTCAGATTCCGGTTTCATACTTTTTGAATATGTATTTTTAGATATGACTTAACTCCGAGGAACTGGATAAATGACAATGTTAAAGTTACAATTAAGTTACCGCTGTAACAAAACTTTGTTTGAATATGATAAATACTTCTCTCATATGGTTATGTTTTATTGATAGGTGAATTTATGTCACTCAAATTTTATATATATATATATTTAAATAATCCAAACTAACTTATCGATACACAAAGTAACTTCGATATAACTTGTTACTTTTTTAGTTTTAAGAATTATGTAAACCAATTGAGAACGCTAATTCAATGGTTTTTAAAATAAATTGCGTATCTGTTTTTTTTTTGCTAAGAATTTTCTTTCTATTTAATTTTGCAAAAAAAAAATTTAATTACTTAAAATACTGGTTTTGATTTTCTGTTAGCCTTTTTATTTCATTATGGTATTTATGTAATAGTTCGATACAAGACATTGTTAGTGATAAGAGCGGTCAGGTAGTCGGTTACTGTTAGCGCCACCTGTTGCCGAGTAGACGAAAGGAAATAGGAAATTTTGCCATAATTCTCGGAATTTTCTACAATTTTTTTTAATATTACAGATCATCGTAATGAAAGTAGTTAGTCTTCAATTGCCGTCCGGGCCGAGTATGGAGCGGCTTCCGCTACCGTTCAGTCCGACCGAACTCTTGTGGCGCTATCCCTTGCCGTGGGCGCCGCCGCCGCCCTCACCCCTCGGCGATACGAAGGCCCAGCTGCCGGCGGGTCTTCCTCCAGAACCTAGACTATGGACTCGTGAAGATGTCTCCGTGTTCTTGAAATGGTGCGAAAGAGAATTCGATCTGCCTAACTTCGACATGGATCTCTTCCAAATGAATGGTTGGTCTTCAATATATATTTTTTTATAGCAAACATGTTGTATACCGTTTAGAACTGTTTCGTCATATATATTTGCTTTGTTCGCAGGTAAAGCTTTGTGTCTTCTGACCAAAACCGACTTGGGTGAGAGATGTCCGGGGGCTGGAGACGTGCTTCACAACGTTCTCCAGATGTTGGTCCGAGACGCCGCTCTTCTTGGGCGAGTGCCTTCTTCTCCAGTGACGCCCACAGCTCGGGGCGCGCCGTACCCACCGTCGCCGCACTCTCACCCGCCCACACCGACGTGGACGGTGGACGGGTTCCATCACTTCCATACCGCGGCGGCCGCTGCCCAACCGAACTCCGTAACGTTAAGCCCAGCCCCGTCAGTGGACAGTTCAGGGAGTCCGCAGAGAGGGGAAACCCTGAGCTACGCCCCCGCCTACGCGCAACCTGTCCCCGTCAGTACTCAGGCCGTGAGTTCCGGCAGTAATCAGTCGGACTCCGATGAGGAAGCTCAGTTTGCGCCACAGTCGAGATCACCCAAGGACGCTCCTCTAAACAGTGTGACCCCGCAGACACACGCAGCTCCACAACACTCTCATTATCGCGCACAACATAGAGAATTCTTCCCAAATGATATGCCCGAATCAAATACAAGTGAGTTCATGAATTTTGTGTTTAAAAAAAATCCTTTTCTTAGTGTAGTTTTTTTCCTCCTTACTAATTTATAATTTTATTTTCCAGATGGAAGACTCTTGTGGGATTTCCTTCAGCAACTTCTAAATGACCCAACTCAACGATACACCAACTACATCGCCTGGAAGAACAGAGAAACTGGTGTATTCAAAATCGTGGACCCAGCTGGGCTGGCCAAGCTATGGGGGATACAGAAGAACCACTTATCGATGAACTACGATAAGATGTCGCGCGCCCTCCGGTACTACTACCGCGTCAATATTCTGCGAAAAGTCCAGGGCGAGCGACACTGCTACCAGTAAGTGTTCACAACCTGGCTTCATACTAAAAACTACTTCTAATCCATTGAACGAAATAAGTCATAGTTTCTTTTTAGTATTTAGACGAGTAAACTGAATATTTTTTTGTAATTAAACTACATGAGAGAGTTTCCGTGATGGCGCATAGAAAAAACGAGTCCCTAACACCACAAATATGACTTACAGATTCTTGAGAAACCCAACCGAGCTGAAGAACATCAAGAACATCTCGCTGTTACGGCAGCAGATGAGTCCGACGCGGGTCGCCCAGCAGCCGGCCGTGAAGGCGGAGCTCAAGGACGAGAGGTGCGAGGAGGAGAACGACGACGACATGCCCACCGACCTCAGCATGAACGGCGCCGAGCCCTGGCGCAAGCGGCCGCGCACCGAGCCCGCGCGGGACAAGCACCGCATCAGCGCGCTCATCGGAGACGCCATCATGAAGCGGGAACCCGACTACCCCGAGCACTACGCGCTCAACTTGAAAAGTGAAAAATGCGAACAATGATCCGCGTGTGAACTGTGCGTGTGACCGGGACGCTCCTACCGCATACGTCTAGTCGAACTCCTCTCAGGTTACTCGTCTTCCGTGAAAGAGATATGAAAACATTATTATAAGCTGAGAGCACTTTGATCAGATCCATGGTACGAGTTACAGGGTATGGACCTAGAGAATGCCTTTGTGCCAAGTGATTTATATTAAGCGTCAATTACGTAGTTAGCAAAAGGGGTCAAGAGTTTATTTGTGTTATGTCATAGAGACTATTTTAATACTTCGTGCAATGGACCATAAACGGCCGACAGCAGTTCGGGTGCAGTTAAGAATTAAAAATTGCCAAATCAACAAACTGGACACTTCGACTCGTCTCGAATGGATACGCGATGGAAATGCATTTTGTTAATTAATTTAATTGTGTACTTTTATGTTTATATTTTTATAACCATAGATGAAAAAGAAACGTTTGAACACACGTGAGTTATCTCGTCTTCCATTAATTTTTTTTTTTTTTTTCGTGAACATTTCAATCGTTGCCTGTGAAAGATTGTGAAGGCTACCACGTCACTGACTGCGGCGACTCGTCTGATTATTTTTATATCTTCAAATCTAATTTTTTTTATTTTATGATTAACGAGTAAAAGACAATACACCACACTAACCTACCTTATTAGCGATGCCTTTAAATCAAAATGTTTAACCACTGTGATATATAAGGTGGTAGTCTTTAGATTACGCTAGGACTCACTCATGACTTCCAGCTACAATTTTCTGTGATCTCTTTTTAACAATATAAGTAAAATAAATGATGTCAAAAAATATTGATTTTGTAAATATTAGATAATTATTAAGTTAGTTTAAGTACCAAAAGAGTGTATGTATGATTTGTCAAACAAAATGTGGAGCTTTATGTACCTAGGTATCGGTAAAAATTGTTACAAGTGACTTTGTATTTTTTCTATGAGGCATCAGCCGAGATTTCCAACTTGAACGCAATGTTTATAAATATAATCTTAAATATTGTGGCTGAATTATAATTTAAAAATAAATGAAAATGATATTCACAATTTATTTTATTTCCTAAACCTGGATTTGGAGAGAAAAGCGAAAATACTTGAAAGAAATAGTACATGTGACTCGTACCATGTCGGACATGACATAAATTACGAGAAAACTATGACGTTTGTTTAAGATATAATAAAATATTTTAATACTTAATGGCTGCGGCCAGTATTTACAGTTGTCAAATACAGGTTGATACAGGTAAATGTTGCCATTGCAAAATTACAGTGGTCCACTATTATAGTAAATTATAATCAGTCATAAAAATAATTCTAAGGATTATAGTACATATATTTTATTATTAGTGCGGCACGGTTGGCGCCACTTGTAACAATATATTTTAATTATCCACCTTGAATGATAAAATTATACAGGAAACAGTATAATATCATTCGCTTAAACCAATGTTACTGATTTCACTGCCAAAAGGACCTTATCTTACTAAACCACGAAACTACTAGTGGATATAACTACTTTTTCAATTAGTTAAAACTAACACCATTTCGGATTTACTTAGTTAGTTTTATTTAAATGACTCGCGAAAGTCTTTGACCTCATTATATTTCCATTAGTGTTATTTATTTAAAACTCGTAATCTTTGAAATACGTACTATCATCATCATGAGATTTCTTTGGATTTCCCGAGGACCTTTTTAACAGATCTTGACTTTGTGACCATGGAACTACTTCAGGACAATGTCCTTTCGATTAAAAAAAATTAAGAGGTCTTTAATTGAAGGGTTTATAGTATTACAAAAGCTTACTCCTTTTTGAAGTCGATTTTAAAGTACTTCAGTGTTTAAGAGCAGTCCCAGTTACTTCTTATGACTATATATTCCTATCACTAAAATTCTAGTCAAAATCGGTCAAGTCGTTTTTAAGATCAGCAAAAGCAAACACAAAGACAATAGAATTAAAAATTGATAAAGGTGCCGTATACGCTTTAACATGCATTTAAATGTAAAGTTTGTAATTTTAAATTACAAATGTCATCATCATCATCAGCCTTTCAGAGCCCACTGCTGAGCAAAGGCCTCTTCTCACACAGAGAAGGTTAGAGCATTCATCACCACGCTTGCTCAAGACGGGTTGGCGATTTCAAACTTATAATTTGAAATTGTAAGTCCAGGTTTCTTTACGATGTTTTCCTTCACCGTATGTCAGTGATGTCTTAATATTGTTAGAAAGTACCTATGACTATGAAAAATCACATTGGTACTTGCCAGGTTTCGAACCCGCGCCCTCACGCATGAGAGGCGGACCTGTAACCTCCAGGCCACCACGATTTATATAATTATAATATTTATTATAATATAATTATCATATTTAGATTTATTATTTATATAATTATAAATCGTATATATTATTATACAAATGTAATTAAATTTTATTATGAGCATAGATATTTGTGATGGACATTTTACTCCTGAAACATTTTTATAGCCAAGTCACAAAAAAAGGGAATGCTATAAGTATTTTTAATTTGAGTCGTTTTATTGACGAACTTGTGAAATTGTAAAGTCGTTTTGTTTAATTACGTTTTTATAATACAAATAAATAGAAATATAATTAAATCACGGCTGAACACCATGATTTCGATGAATTGATTAACATCACGTATGGCATCGGCGGTCTATATGGATAGTTGTCTTACATTAAAACTACGACAAATTTTCAATATTTCGTGAAATGAGTATACACATAACAACAATGTATAATCAATCATTTACTAATATAAATAAACATTAAAAAATCATAAATACTTGGAGCATAGTTTTTACGTATTGTCCGTCTGTTAATGCAATTTAAATAAAATAAACGAAGTTAGAAGTGTGCTAAATATAATAGTTTTAAACTATTTTATTCAAGATAATCGACTGCAACTTGTTCAGATTCATATTTAAGATTGTGAGAAGTACCCCTACTACATGTTTCAAAATAAGTACAGAGAGTTTCAGGTTTTCCATTCACAAACCTATGTTGTTAGTATAATGTGCGCATTTTTATGTAATTAATTAATATTTTACAGTTTTAACAAAATTTAATGATATATTAAACATTCTTTGTATATAGTTTAATAATGCTAACTTGGCTATGGTTCAGGTCATTTAATGCAGGCTGGAAGTGTTTATGACAGTAATCTAGATATACTATAAGTTAATCATCACATCACCAATCCGCCTTGAGGTAGTGTGTTGATTAATGCTCTAACCTTCCCTGTGCAAGAAGAGGCTCTTGGTCAGTAGTCGGCAGCAATAATTCATCACTTCCTATTGTTGTAGCCATTTTTCAGCTTAGGTTATGTAAACTTACTTCACTATTGGTAAGCACAAGGATCAAATAGAGACAACTTATTTTTTTTTTAATTGAATGCACATAGTAAATATGTATTACTGTTAAATTAAGTGAGAATAAAAAAAAGTAATTAATTCTATCAATTTATTACTAATTACTGATAAACTTGTCCTTATATTTAAATTAACATTGAAATATGCTTAAGACTCCTGTGGCTGGCTTTGGAAGAAGATAATATCATCGGCGATCACCGTAGAAGCTGTTCTTACTTGACCATCATCAAGTTTAACCTCACCGTAGGATAATTTGCCAGTTACATACACTCTTTGACCCTTTTTGAGATATTTGTAAACGGTGTCTCTGAGGCCTGGCCGGAACACGCTAACTCTGTGCCAGTCTGTCTTCTGCAGAATATCTCCTGATTCATATTTGTAGCTAAAATGTGTAGCTAACGGGAAATTTATAACTGGATGTTCCGCAGAACCCCGTTTTTGAGGATCAGCACCAACTCTACCCAATAAAGTGACTTGGTTGATGGCTGTGAACAATAATTAAGTATTCCATAAATTGTGAGTGATAATATTATGGCATTATTTTATAATAATACATACTCTTTTCAGAATTTTGGCTATCAAATCTTGTCACACTTGTATGTATTTTGTTAATATGAGCGGGTTGACGAGGTAAGATCTGAAATAAAGTCGAGGAGGTCATAATTTTATTCTATTTTAAGTTGTTACAACGCTTGATAATGTTTCAAAGGAAATAATTGAAATTTCAACTAATACTTTGGGGTTACAACTTACTCTTAGCAAGGTTTGAAACATTTTGAATAACTGAGATAGTAATAAAGTGGCATATACAAAATTTAATAAAGCAGTTTAATAATATAAAAATATAGTAATTAAATTTATAACAAAATTTGTATTTTGGAAGCAGCGGGAAATTGTCGAAGTTTGCAAAATTTAATTATTTGTCAATGTCAAATCCTACGTTATAAAATTACGTCTTGGATGTAAGACCATACTAAAAAAAAGATAAAAGCCAAATTTTTAAATTAATAAAAAAATGTTTAATGTCAGATTTTCTTAATAATTTTTAAGTGATAAAATATATTTTTCTTTCAGAATTGCAAACTGTGTACACGGTAACTTTGCGGCAACCATGATCACGGTTGCTGCAAATATCCTAACTCAATTCAATTATTGTTTTGTAAAAGCTTCAAAACTAACCACTAGACAATATTAATTATCAAACTAGAAAAATATAAATAAGCTGATTATGTTTTTTTTTTTTTGGAATTGTTTAACTGAGGGAGACTTTAAATAAAAGTCACTTTTATTTTCATTTACTTGAAATTTACTAAGATGTGAAAATTCTGATGGCAGATTAATGTTTGTTACTAGCCAAAGATTTCATTTGGTAACAGTAAACAAAAAAGAATCAAAGACAGATGATAGGGTTCCCTGAGAATCTTATTTACTTCGGTTATTAACAACTCAGAATGACTACTTCCCTTGCCCTATCCCTTTTACCACCCTTTCCTTTTTCCCACCTTTTCCTCACCCTATTCCCCAAATAATGGTGGCAACGCATCCGCAAATTTTTTTACGGATATCTAGGGGTGACGGTATTACCTCCATTAGGTAGGCCGTCTGCTCGTTTGCTCCCTTTGACATAAAAAAATAAATAAAAAAGTACTTCTTATCCGAAATCTAATATGTTACATAGTAATATAAAAGATTTTGTTTAATATTTAAAGATAAGAAAAATAGCAAAAATACAATAAATTTAGCTAAAAAAAGATTGTAACATGGATCTGACACAAAATTATTCGTTTTTATAAAAACAAATTACGAAAATATAAATGAATCGATAAATTTTAATTCTTAGTATAATTAAATTTAGTTTGTATTATAAAAGCTTATTATATAATAATAAAAATGTAATGAATTTTGTAAAATGATTTTTATTCGTTTTTAAATGCGATATAGAATATACAATATTGTATATAGACTACTAAATAAATTATAATCCCAATTTGACACTTCGCTATTCCCACAGGGTAGCAATCTGCAAAGATTCATTTCTCGTTTTAACACAAGTTTCCGTCTGAAATAAATACTGACATGTGTTTATAATTTCGTTCCTATATTACTAGTTGAGATCAAGCTATGTGTGAGAAAACAAAAATTGCTTGATTTCCATGACAATACCGAGTTTTTAACTTCAATTGGTTTTATTATTGAATGTTAGGATATAACTGTAATTATGTCTACGAAAAGGCAGGCTCCAACAGAATTAAATCATGAGAACTGGAATGACGAAGATCCAGTGGAAGAAGACCAGACTGGTGGTTTTGCTATAGCTCCTAAGGAGGTTCTTGAAAAGCGTGTGATAAGGACCGCTAAAAGACGCTCTCAAGCCATCAGCGGTGAGGTAATGAACATTCGTGTTACTTTAGGCTATACATATATTCGAGATTTGATTCGAGAAAACTTGATATTTGAGTTTATGTTATGCTTTAATTCATTGTACTTAATAGCTTTTTCGATAATTCTCATTCTATATACAATGCCATAATTGTTATTTCTGTTTACAGGCTAAGAAGAGTGTTTTTAGTGGCTTCAGTGGATTTAACAAAATTCAGCACTCATCATTTGATTTCTTATCAAATTTAACCAACGGCAGTAAGAATAATGGGAGTCTTACATCTACAAGTGAGACAGCTGTTTCATCGAGTTCTGTCAACAGCAACCCATCAAATACCATAAGCAGTGGAATATTCAGTTTATCAGGAACTTCAACTCCGACAAAGGCAACTTTTGGCAAACCACCAGCAGATTCTCCATTTGGTGGTACATCAGAGACCACTGTTACTACCAGCTCTTTATTTTCGCAGTCTGTGTTTACGACATCCAAAGCAGATTCAACTGTTAGTGATAATCCATTTAAAATCCAGTCAACTGTGACCTCACCCATCGCAGGTGATTTTGGCAAAAAAACTAACCCTGCGTCAGATAAACCCTTATCTCAGGTCTCCTCGACTATATTTGGAACACCATCAACCAGTGCTAACAGCGGTAACACATTATTTTCATCTACATCTAACAACTTTGCAACATTCAAGAAGCAAACACCACAGATATTTGACAAGACAAGTGATGCTAAGAAACCTGAAAATAAGCCGGAAAGTAAAAGTAGTCTAATGACTTACCACAACAAGCTCAAGGGCCTTAATGAGTCGGTATCTGACTGTATCAGAAAACATGTGGAAGAGATGCCAATATGTATTTTAACTCCAATCTTCAAGGATTATGAAAAGTATCTAAAAGATATTCAAGAAGAATATGAGAAAAACAAGGAACAGGAGAAGAAAGACAGTGCCAAGTCTGAACCTGAGCCAAAACAGAATACCAACCCTGAGAAATCTGTGTCAGTTAGTAAGAGTACAACATCAACATTATTCTCAGGGAATAAATCATCCATATTTGCCGCTGTAACATCTTCACCAAAGACATCTAACACAACTTCAGTCTTCAATACTGGCACCAGCATCGCAAGCTGTACATTTTCGACTACAACTACTCCAAGTACTGGATTTTCCTTTGGTATTAAACCTAATTCAAACACGTCTCCCTTAACGACAGCTACAACAACCAATGGTAACACACCATTCTCTTTCGGGATGGGCAAACCTTTCAGCTTTAGCACAAGTGTAAATACACCGAAACCTGAAGAACCAGCTAATGAAGCAAACGATAATGAAGATGTACCACCTAAAGTTGAATACACACCGATAGTAGAAGAGAACAGTGTTTATGATAAAAAATGTAAAATATTTGTCAAAAAAGACGGCAATTTCATTGATAAAGGTGTCGGTACTCTGTATATCAAGAAAGTAGAAGACAGCGGCAAACATCAACTGCTGGTCCGAGCTAACACAGCTATCGGAAACGTCCTACTCAATTTAATTTTGTCTTCGGGCGTTCCGACCCAGAGAATGGGCAAGAACAATGTGATGATGATCTGCATCCCCACTCCGGACGCCAAACCTCCACCGACCTCTGTTCTGGTCCGAGTGAAGACATCAGAGGAAGCCGATGAATTGTTAGAAACTTTAAACAAATACAAAGTCTGAACCGTTTTCGAGCCGACGAAAACACTAACAGATATTTAAAAAGCAATTTAGTAATATTTGAACATTAATTTGATAATAATTCTATTGAAATAAACTTACATTCCTAGATAATATTGATGTTAGGTTCGTTTCTGTTGCACGCTCGTATGTTGTCATTGGTTTGTGACGGGTAAAGCTCTGGGCGTTTATCCGTCTCCGATCACCGCGAAGTTCCCAACCCACATACTAATCAAGTATGTAAATTGTAATTATGATGAAACTTTGTATTAAATAAAGCGTAATTCAATGCACGACTGTTTGTTGTTTATTTTTCTTTGGATATGTATAATGTGTACATAGCTTTATACGCTATAAATTAACACCGAAAATGGGCCTATTTTTATCGAGCAACTGAATTTTGCAGTATTGAGTAAGGGATAATTTGCCCCTTCCCTTATTATGGGTAAAGAATTGACAGGTCTAAAGCAGTATTATTCCGAGGGTCTATTTAACATTACAATTTATTCTACTGCGTAAGTTTCGAATTAAATTTTCACCATCTTCAAAACCGAAAAAAACCATAGGAACATTCTTTGAAATAGGAAAAATGTAAGAAGATCTTCATAATAAATAGCAACTATTTATTTTACCTAATATATTATAACTTTTTTAAAACATTTACAGGTTTATATATAGTTCTGTGTTAAATAAGGTACAATATTACAACACTAGACTCAAATATTATATACAGAAATGTATATATGCAAAATTTCATATTATATGTATTATCTATAAATTTACGTCACCAGGAGACTATGTACTGGAGACGTAACTGCTAGTTATCATCTGTCCCAAGCCCATTTGGATCCTCTGCATGTGTAATTCAACATGAGTCTGGAATATCTTCTGGTATTGCGGCTCCAGCTTTGTCTTTATCTGATCCATAGTCCCTTGCAAGACACTCAACTCGTAAGCGTTCTGGTCCGAGTCCGATAAGCTTTTAACTTGTAACATAAGGGCCGTGAGATCAGTTATCAGTTCGATAATGTTATTGTCTTTAATGGAGCCATTATTATTCTTCTCCACTAATATGGCAGCTTCTTCGCGACATTTTTCCCTCAAGTGTGATGGTGCCAACATAGCTGCTAAACTCGGACCCGGAGCAATCTGTTGACAGTACACTTGTATTTTATTAATATATTCCTGTAGATCCATGTTCATCCGCTCTAGGTCGATGACAACCGAAGCGTATTTCCTTTCAAAGTCCTCGGGCATTCTTTGGCCGAATGACTTCCTTTTCTCGGCTTCACAGTTGTACTCTTTCAATTTATTTATTTTACTTTTCTTGGCCTGTAATATCTTTGATAGTTTAACTATTAATTCGAGCAACGTGAAAGGGTAACTCCCTAGATGTGAATCGAGTTGTTTGGTCAAATCTGTACATCCCATCATGGGATCGCCTTGACTTGTGTTTTTATTGGGGAAGGTTGGTTGATAAAGACTAAAGATTTCTTGCATGACGTAGCGCGGCCTGAACTTCTGGGTTATGCTTGATAAGCTTATTGTATCAGGAGGTTCATTTGAAAGGACTTCGTAATCTGGAACGGAGTGTGTACCCAATTTAGGTCTTTCAAATGTTATTCTATATGTATTGTTTGATGTGTCCACCGCATCAATACAGCCAGTGAACAGGCCATCTTGTGGTTTGCGCAGTCTTGCCGTGACCTTTGTTCCTACAACTAACTGCATAGGTATCTCACTAGGCAAGTCTTTGACACATATATCAGCATTTTTCCTCTGCTGAATATATCTTATAAGTTTTCTTTTCCTTTCTAATTCCTTTCGTTCCTCAGCAAAGAAAGCTTGTGAACATCTCCTCGGCTTTCCCATCATTCGTCTTATTTTGGCCCATTGAACCTGAGTCAGCTTCTTGTTAGTGAGCTGGGGAAATGATTCTTTAAGACAAATCATGAAGTCATTTTCTCCATCAAACAGAGCCTTATCTATATTGCTATAGAAATATTCAAAGCACACCCATTTGTGGGCTTTAGGCAACTTCAAGAGATTTCTTAACCTCATACCTATCCTCTGTCCACTCTTACGGTCCGGTGATTGATTTCCACACTTCTCTTCGCTTTTCTCATTGTGTTTAGGCGTTTTCATTGGCGATTTCTGTTTCTTTGCACTTGACGGCTTACTTGGAGTTTTTGCTAATATCTTAGGAGTCCTCTTTGGAGACTGTTTTGGTGGAGATGTATTAACAAAGTCATCAACAAATATAAACCTATTTTTCTTTCGTATTCGAGCTGGCATACCTCTGGCATTTAATTTTTGCACAGGTTCACTAGGTGCTGGTTTTGGCGGCAATTTTGTCCCAACTCTATGAAGGCCCAACGCCGCTGGACCGAAAGCTGGTGGCTCTTCATCGTCTTCAGGTAAATCCATATCCATTGGTTCAGCTTTAATCTGATATTGCAGTCTAAGAGAATGTTTTTCATCGTTATGAACATCTGAAAATAAATGTTATTTTCTTTTGAATAACTCATAAACAAAATTATTTTTTATATACTTTAAACCGTATTATAACACACAAAAAGTAAAGTTTTAAACCAGCACTCAGTTTGAAGAACCTAAAAAATATAATATATAATGACAATTCGGCTGGAAATTTGAATTTTTTTAAATTTTGAACCTTGGTAAATATTTCCCATTTGAAAGTAGGCGACACTAGAGGGCTTCAAAAAAACTATAGTTATTAAAATTTGTAAAAGGAATTAGAATAAAAAACTATATAAAATGGAATAACAATTTAAATTAATACAAACAAACAAACTTACTTTCCCATTTATCCGCCATGTTGATTTCATAAATTTGATTCAATTTGAAGATTGAGAGCGCCAAGTTTAACAAACTATGGTCTATACTTCACTTACATTATGGTACGATCTGAAAAATATTTTTGTAAAATATTTTAACAGTAAAAAAATTAAAAAACATCATGTTTTTATTCTCTGTTAAAATATAAAATTTATTTATTTCAATTGTAGTTTAAAATGTTAGTTGAATTATTTTTTGTTGTTGCCTTGTCTGAAGGGAATTTTAATACTTTAGTTTTAATGTTAAAAGAATACGAATACTGTCAAGTAGGTTGCTATTTTTTTAAATATAATGTGTTTCTAGAAATTCATTATTTTAAATCACAGTGTTCATTGATTTTCTCAAAACATAAAATTTTATATATTTAAAATTCTGGTTTATTTAGATTATTCACTAAATATGCATTTATGTCCATACTACCGAATTTTATTAAATAAAATTATTGGAATTCCTGTACTTATATACAATATATTAAAAAGGCAAGGAAAAAGGAAAAAATAATTTAATAGGCCAGCCGTCATATTTGCGATTTAACATATTGAATGTCTGTATATTGAATCTTTATATTCTACAAGTATACATGTCATTTGCTACTCTGACATCCGATAACAACTGTTTGTTTGCGATTGGACGTTTGATTTTGAGCCACCAATCAAATGCTTCCACAGATTGTTCAAAACCATCCGTCTAATCAAAAGAGTTCATTTAATTCGGTGATCGCAAATGATTGAAGTATTGAAAATATGAACTATGAAAGCTTAGTTCAATATTTGTGCGGCTTTTGGTAGCGACTTGCATCTATTATCAATTTGTTTTCTTTAAGTGTTAAATCAGATAAAGACTTTTATTCCAATTGGATGTTTAATTAGTGACCGGCGCATTGTAACTAAAAATCGAAAGTGCATGGTTAGTAATTGTAGCTTATCATGACTTCTGTATGGCCCGTGAGCATTAAGCCAGGCTTATAATTGTATTTATTGAGGATTTCCGTCGTCCGGTGTCCGTAGCATGCCTTAAATTTTTCTAATTCAATTGTAAACTACAATCTAATTCAATTTCAAATATTTTATTTGTTTGTCGGTCCTTGTGCTGAATTACATTTTTGTCGGAATTTATTGAAATTTTACAATTGCAGATGGCACCTGGTATTATGCGGGTCTTTTTATTAAGCTTCTTGGTAGTCTCTGGCTCGCTGCAAGTTACGGCCGATGTCGACGATGCCGAAGATGGAGTAACTGTTGAGGTTAGTTCTCTTGTCCTATTTACTAAACACTGCCGTTGATTGATTGCAATTTACGTACTTATCGGAAGTGTCTGAGTGCGGAACAGCGTTACCTATTATTTAATGGTTTCTGAATGTTCATAAATATTTGCAATTAGAAATAACCCCATGAAAGGAAATTTATATATTAATTATAATTATATGAATGACACGTTACAATATTATTAATATAATAAATAATTATGTCATGTAAATAATGGTTCAGCTATGTTATATATTCTTTTAATGTGTGAGAATAATGTTTAAATTCCTACTTCAACATTTCGATATCTTTTGACCCATTTAATTATCTGAATAGTAATCAGATAACAATTTTTGTAACACAAAATAGTAATATAACAAGATCTGTTCATTCTAGTTCAATGTGAATGTGTGTACAAAAAATATCTAAAATTCTTTACATATTAGACGGAAGAGGAAATCTACCAAAGTCCTAAGGCCGATCCCAAGAAGGTGTATCTGGCGGAGAACTTTGATGATGTGGCATCGTTCAAGAAGAAGTGGATTAAGTCTGAAGCAAAGAAACAGGGTGTGGACGAAGATATCGCCAAATATGATGGGAAATGGGAGGTAATTAACCTCAAACATTATCTATTAAATTATAAAATATGTGTGGAATCTAAATTTTATTTATATCTGTTTTACCATTTTAAAATCTAAAATGTATTATATTAACTTACATTTATATTTTTTGTACACAGATACAAATACCAACAAGAAAAATATTCAATAGCGACTCAGGGTTGGTGCTGACTACGGAAGCTAAGCATGCAGCTATATCAACACTGCTCGACCGGCCGTTCGAGTTCAAAGACAAACCACTCATTGTACAATACGAAGTGACTATGCAGGTGAGAGCAAGATAATGAATCTTGAAAAAAAAATGTATAAATACATACAATTCTAAGTATTTTTTCTTTTATACAATCTCGCATATGTTTTAGTGTGTGATGTAATATTCTTTGTTGTTAGTTCACGGTACTTTGTGTGCTGTGGCTCGGATAAGCCAATTAGTCGCAAGTCACTTCCACTATTCTTCAGTTACGATACATGCTGCTCGAATATCAAGAAATACTATATTATTATATGATTTTGCATAATTTTATTTAAATGATAATAAAACTGACGGCATGCGATGTTTTATGTGCCGGTAAAATTGTCTAAAATTATCACAAAGAGGAATGGAAATGTGCGCTACAGCGTAATTGGCTGCTCTCCAATTTGAGATTGAGATGGTTTATAGTCTTTGTGTTATAATAGGCTTTAGGATACGAAATCACAAGGAACATATCAGTTAGGAAATGTTGACAAATGAACTGTGACAAGTCGTTGATAATGAAGATGTAAATAATTCAGTTGCTCAATTGACCAAACACTATTTGCAGTATATACACAGAGCTTTCTCGAAATAGTCATTTCTAATTTAATAAATGCATTAGGTAGAGAGAGGAGCTTGGACGGTAGAGGTGGGTGTTTAACGCGCGTTAGATAGGGGCCCCTTACACCTACACCTGGGTCGCAAGTCCCAGGCACTGTTGAATCTCCTCTCCCTGCAACGACATGGAGGGTGAATCCATTGAATGATGAGAGGTTTCCCCTGTGCCGTAAACATTTGTAGTAAATCCTATGTTCATTATACAGGAGGGTCAAAATTGTGGTGGTGCTTACCTAAAACTTCTATCACGCGGAGTGACCACGAAAGCAGACCTCAAACAGTTCCACGACCAGACTGCGTACACCATCATGTTTGGGCCCGACAAATGTGGCAACGACAACAAACTGCACTTCATCTTCAGACACAAAAACCCCAAGAATGGGACCATCGAAGAAAAACACTGCAAGAAACCAACGTAAGAATTAATTTTCTAACTACCTGCAGTTAGTGTAACTGTCAGTTAGTCTGTAGTAATAAAGTTTCAGATTTTCCCATACATTTAATAAAATATTCTTATTGTTAGGAGTGTGATGGTAAATTAAATGTATCAAGTGTGGCTGTGAAGCTAATGATTTGCGCCTTACTACGATAATTTATTTTTGTTTTTTTTTTTTGTAGTTTACTTTAATCTGGTCTAGCAAAAAAAAATTTTTTTTGTATTATATGAGCTTCTATGACTTTATATGTATGTATCACTCTCATTGGATTAAAATCATTTCTTATAAATTGAGTATAATAATTTTTGGTCTGTATATATACATATACTTTATTTAATTTATTTTGCATTTAAAGACATTTTATTGTGAACTTATGCTGATATTGATATTTTCCAGCCAACGTCTTGAAGACATCTACAAAGACAAGGAGCCTCACCTGTACACTCTGATAGTGCGGCCAGACAACACATTCTCAGTGCTCGTCGACAACAAGGAGTTCAACGCCGGTTCGTTGCTAGAAGACTTCACCCCACCCGTCAACCCCCCGGAGGAGGTGGACGATCCCAACGACGAGAAGCCAGAGGACTGGGACGAGAGGGAGAAGGTAGTGCTCGAGTGTTATTATAGAGAGCGGCTGGGGCATGCAGCTGTGTGGAACAGTAAAGCGAAGCTAAAATAATAGAAAAAAGGACAGAATCAGCCGCAGCGGCGCGCGCAGCACAGATGCAAATAAGCACAGCACGCCCTAGCCATAGAACAGCTAAACCTATGTTGTTTAATTCTTACTCACGTACATTTAATAATACAACACACATGACTTAAATAACTCCCATAAAGCGGCGATGAGCTGATCGTAGTCGTTTTAAGGTACTTCCGCGGCTCAGAGGCAGCTGATAGATCTATAAAATATATAGATGTTAGTTCTGAACGGACCGCTGTAATTTTAGTCTCGAATATTATCAATGATCTGGACGCGGTAACTATGATGAAAATTCGTATGATTTTTTCCAAGCATATTCTGCTCACCCCGCCCCAAATCTCTGTTCACGCCCCTGGAATCAGGATGTATATAATTTCTGAGTTGCCTCAGCAGCTTCGGAAGCTTGTTCTGGTCTTGATATCCGACTATGATTATAATACATTGCATGTTTTAATATACAATAAAAACTAATTCAATATAGATAATATGCAAATTGTAAGTTGATAACGAAGAATTTGTTCTACCTGCAACAGGTTTTTTCGTGCGCGAGTCACGTTTCAGCGTTTTGTTCTTGTCCAAAAACTGCATTTTTCTTTGCTAATTACAGTAAGTCGCCCGTTCCATAATGAGATCTTCGCGAGTTTTATTCATTTAAATGAAACTAATATATTTCGGATATACTACGAGGATTTTATTATTATAAAACTACATAATCACACCTCGTCTGCCCGTGATCACGGTTGCTGAAGAGTAACCGAAACGTCGGGAGTATGTAGTTTTAACCAAAAATAAAGCACGCGTAGTGTATCCGAAATATATTAGTTTCACCCGCTCCATGTTGAATTATGCGAAGATGAGGGGAAATCACATTTGGACGCTCTGATTGTGTTTGTATTAAGTGCTTCTTACTTACAAAATTTTATATGTAACAGTTTTTGTGGCAAGTTCTTGTACGTCCTGTCGATGGACCTGGTCGCAAGTAACTATCAGATCTATACAAAACTAGGATATTATGAAAGAAATGAAGAAAAAGTTTAAATGATTTCTAGTTCTTGTAGCATATTTGGTTTTAAAATCTTTCATACATTGTGAGAGACGAGTGACATCTATTTTGCTGCAAAGATACAGGAACTGATATATTGCTTAGTCTTCAACTAATAATGAAAAGGACATGTAGGATCAATGTTTGATTATAACACACCTATGTATATATTTTATGTGGTAAAAGAAAAATTTGTATGATTACAGATCGTCGATCCCTCAGCGAGTAAGCCAGATGACTGGGATGAGAGTGAGCCGGCACAGATCATAGACTTCAACGCTGTCAAGCCAGACGGCTGGTTGGAAGACGAGCCTGACATGATACCAGGTCGACTTATATACTTATATCATACACTAGTCCCCAATTATGTATATATATTTTTTTATATGGCAACATATTCTCCTTGCCAGTTTCATGTATATAATAATACTCTGGTAGTGTCACGTTCTCGACGCGCGACTGGTTTTAGAACTAGTTTTTTAAATAATTTATTTTTATTAATACTTGTTTTAATGATATATATTGAACTGGATGTTGTCCGACGTGTCACAGACCCGGAGGCCAAGAAACCTGCGGATTGGGACGAGGAGATGGACGGGGAGTGGGAGGCGCCTCTCGTGGATAACCCTCGCTGTGCCTCCGCACCCGGCTGTGGAACCTGGGCGCCGCCCACCATACCCAACCCTAAATACAAGGTCCCTTAACATAATCTACTGTAACAAAGCCCACTTATTCTGTGTATATTATAAATGCGAAAGATGTCTGTATTTTTCCAAGCGAAAATTACTTACATAATTGATATACTGACATAGGTTAGATCTCTGAATAAGACCTAGGTTATAATTTATCCTGCAGTTCCGTTTGGTTCCTGCAGGAACGACGCGTGGAAGTAGATTTGTAGTCCCGCGACACAGACGATAGATGTCGCTGTCTGCTAGTTACATGGCTATTATTCTAACACATTTTATAATTTATCTCCGAGCTCAATACCGAAGCAAAAATTAATTAAAATATTTATAATTGTTACATGTTTTGTGTAGGGTATCTGGCGGGCACCTCTCATCCCCAACCCCAACTACAAGGGCAAGTGGAGTCCAAGACGGATCCCCAACCCGGACTACTTCAACGACGAGCATCCCTTCAGGATGACGCCCATTGTAAGTATAATATGAAATACACAATTAAAGCTACATTTAAAACGATGATTTGAGAAAGCATAATAAAATTTACTATAGTCAGAAATGATTAAAATTCTCTTTGACAGTTTAATGTCACAATATGAACACCTATGTCCTATGCCATTACATACAGGAAAGATAAATTTTCGATGTTATTTTTGCTGAATTAATGAAATTTAAAATGTCGTATTTTTGTATCAATATTTTAATATTACTGTCTGTATATTTTCCCAGCACGCTGTTGGATTTGAACTGTGGTCGATGTCGCCCATGCTCCTGTTCGACAACCTGATCATCACGGACGATCCGGCGGTGGCGGAGGCCTGGGCCGCTCAGGGCTTCGCTCTCAAGAAACAGAGGATATCCAGTGATTCGGTGAGTTGACCCTTGGAAACCCTTGGAAACTATTAACTTATGGATGATAAAAATTAGTTAATTAAATTTATAGGTAAAGTCGTTCGACCTTAAACTAGTATGATCAGCGAGGTTTGAGACGTTCTAACAAATGTTCCTTCTAGATATGTGTTATTGAAAAGAAATTATTAAAATTTAAACCGGCGGACATATGTTGTAATATAACGGTCGATCAGAAAACGTGGTGGGGCAA
This sequence comes from Danaus plexippus, assembly GCF_018135715.1. Lineage (NCBI taxonomy): Eukaryota > Metazoa > Arthropoda > Insecta > Lepidoptera > Nymphalidae > Danaus > Danaus plexippus. Next base: position 1,242,061 of record NC_083547.1, read on the forward strand.
ACTGCTGAGAGCCGTGAAGTACCGGCCGGGCGCGGTGTCGCTGTACGTGGTGTACTGCGCCGTACCTATCGTTATATACGTCGCCTACCTTATAAGGAGATCCTATGAGGTCTACATTATAATACACGCCAGAACTAGGAAGTAACATGTTCAGCTTGTTTTGTTTAGCTATACGATAATGTGAAGGCACCGCCTGGAAGGGTAGTCGTATAAGCGATAGAACGCTAGAACTCGGATATAGTACTGATTATATTTATATTATCATTTATTTGTCTATGGTTTATATTGTGAACAGCTTCCGACCAGCCAGTCCCTGTCCAAACTTACGTTTCTCCAAAGTTATTTCCCATTCACCCCGTATGTGTAGTGTCCTAGTATGCTAGTCAGTAGTACAGTAGTTGTGATGCTAGGAGTCCGTGGTGGAGCTCGTCCTGCGCTCGGTGGGTGACAGACCCTGGCTGTGGGGAGCCGCGCTTCTGGTTTCCTTCGCTGTGTTGGCCTTCGTCGCATACATGTGTTGTGGACCTCGAGTGGTATATATATACACAAACATACAAATACACATACATACATACAAAATATACATCCTTAATTAACTCGAGATGGCAATTGACAGAGAAATTAATTTACTATAAACATTGTCAACTTGAACTTGTTTTATTAAGAGAAATCATGTCCAATGAAACAAGATATAAAATGTAAACAAACATTCAAAAATCTTTTATGTTTTTAAACATTAGTTTTTTGATTTAAGTATTTAAATATTTCTGAAATTATTTCAAGAGTGATTATACTGTTTATATGATAGTAAAATACACGTACAACTAACTCGCACAGTTATAATCATGTTAATTTATATAAAGTACAATTTGACATTTTCAATCCAACACTAGGATCCGGAAGCGGATGTCAAGAAGACGGACGCGGTTGTAGAGGATGATCCTCATCAAGAAGAAGTTGAAGAAACCAGTGAGAAGACGAGCAAAGCTGATCTCGAAGGCCCCGAGCCTGAGGCTGACACCAGTGATGTATGACAATACTAGGATATTATATTCATTAATTGATTATTTAAATACATCACAAATTGACCAACATCAGGGGCTCCCAAACTTATTTTGTCTGCCCACTTTGAGAGTAAACTAATTTTTAATGCCACCATTATTTCTCCTTCTGAAAAACCAGTACCATAACCTTACAAATTACAAATCCCCCCACAAAGGGGCGACATCACTCACTTTGGGAAGTCTTATCTAGGTGTCCCAATAAAACGCATGTTAGCTCCAATATATATGTCACTATATTTTTTGCAGACCCCATTAACTTATTACTTTATATTTTAACGTATAATAAACATTTACAGCTTATTTTAATAATTACTGTGTTTTTTTTTGTCACAGACCACACCCTTAGTGGACTCGGAAGCAGCCGGCGACGGACAGAGGAAGAGGAAACCACGCAAGGAGTGAGTGAGATGCAACACAATGTTAGAGTGAGACAGCTATATGGAGCTGGAGTCAAGGAACTTCTCATTTATACATTAAATTACTGTTCTGACCATAACTATTATAATTTTATAAACATAGAGTATGTTAATTTCATGACCTCCGACCTCTGGGTATTTAAATGTTGGATTGTTGTGATGCCAAAGAAGTATAAGGAAAGGTTTTATTATTATTTGAACAAATTGTATTTGGTTATGTTAGATATCACCTTAGCATAATAACCGTCGCTAGTGGAGGTTGCAGCTCGTGAGATGTTTTTGTTTTGTAAGGTCTCCATGCATTTCACTTGACGGACTCACTGTATAGTATTGTGCGGGTCGTTTGGAGAGTATAGTAATATATGTTGTCAGTAAGCGGTATCGGTGTGGTTTATATTAGAGATATGTATGAAAGGACCATTTTAAGTTAATTTCTCTGGATGTATCGCTGTGTACATTCTAAGTATTGTTTCTCAGATGTGACGGTGTACTGTTGTTTGTGTTAAATGCAAGAATATACATATAACCGATTATATATAAGTTGTTTGTGAATTATTTGGTTTCAGAGTGATACAATTGCGATTCATTAGATCAAGCTAAGGGCAATAATTTAAATATTAGATTTAATATATCATTTTCTTATTGATATACATATATGTATTGTGTTCCCCGGCATTACAATATACTGAGGCATCGGTAATAGACTGTCATTTACATTGAAAATAAAATAAATATTTATAATGTGTCTTTTATTTGATTTCTAATTGTGTATCTTTGATAGCGAGGAATAAAAATGTTCCTCTGTGGCCGGCCAGTCATAGTTAATAGTTGGATCAGTTAATTAAAACGGTTTGTACAAAAGTACACTAAGAAAGAATTAAAATCATTTGTTACTAAGAGATTAAATATGAAAATTGTATTGATTTTTATTCAATCATTTCATAATATCGGCTTATAAATTGTATTTTTTTTTATGCTATAACCTCATTCGTTCTTTACCTAATAAACGTTTTATTTGTTGGACGTTGGCCGCAAATAAGAAAGCACTGCTAACAGAAAGTATCGATAAAAAAAATTGCGAATTTACTTTGCACTTGGAATCTATGACCTCTTGTCTATGCGGTATCTATCTAGATATACACATGTTTAGTGCCATCATAATATAAAACCCACACCAGTAACGTTAATAAAGCAGTCTTATATCAACATTCGGGCGTTTCATTTCCCTCGTCCTTATATCTATACGATACAGGTTTAACTGGTTTAATTTAAATGTACCCCTTTTTACAATGTTTGATACGATATCACTTGTATAACTAATAACGTTATTTATCTGATGTTTTCACCTGCACCGTTACGTTTGAATAATCTTGTAGGAAATTTACACAAATTTAAAAAAAAAATCGTTCAAAAATAATTTCAAGTAATATGAGACGTTGTAGACGGAACATGGAGGATAAATAATTTGAACCAAAAGACATTTTATATAGAAAACCCATTCGGAAAATACGTATTAAATTTGTTGTTTTTATATAAATTGAGTTAGATCTTTTAAAGTTTCTATTTTAAGTAGTTTAGTCAGAATATCTTTACATTTTTAGTTTAAATAGTTTCATTAAAAAAAAAATCACATCTGGTCCTAAATGTCTAATATAATAATAATAATAATTTGTTTATTTCAGACAACTTACAGTCCATTTGTTAGTAATATAAGTCACATTTAAATATTCGTCCGATGTGTTCATTAACGGCGCGATCATTTAAATGCGGCTTGAGACTCGATGTACCAATCACATGAATAATTCATGTGACAGCTCCGTTGAGTGTCCGCGGGTGACAGCTGAGGAACTTTTTGAATTTGAATCTCCCAGCAGTATGTTGTTGTTCCTATTATTGTTTATTGTGACCAGTCTGTCTGATTGTGAGTGTCACGAAAGGCCTAATATTGTGTTAATAATAGCCGACGATTTAGTAAGTTCGTGCATCGTTATTAATTTAAATGTTTATTACGACTAGTGAATAGTTTTTAAATTAATTATATAATACTGACAATATTGTTTTATGAGTTCGTCTGAACATATGTTTTTATTAATGAAAGCTATATTATTATTCTAGTCGAAATTATTGGAATATTTATAGATTTAGGCGGTTTAAAAAAATATATTAACTCATACGACCTGTGTACAAAGATTACTGTAAAATAAATTGGTTCTCCGATATGTTTACGTATGAGATAACGGGACCTATATTTACTTAAACTGCATAATGTGCCTGATTATCTCATATTTATTTTAAAAATTGTAACTTATTGTACGATAAAGATAATATACTAGGACAGGGTAATATAATACCAGAATTATTTATCATAAGTATGCTTACATTAAAAGTGTAATTATGTAAAGTTATAAAAAATGCGTCGCGTGATTATAACTTTTGTTCCGTCACAAATGAACTTTCCGCTTTCACTTATTGTTTCCCGCAGTCTAACGCGTGGGCTTTAGACAAATAGAGTGTCGAACATTTGATAATTGCCTCCACAACACATTTAGATATAAAGAAGTAAATTATTAAATAAATTCAGAGTAATGCTCGAATACCGAAGTATCAAGTTAACCTTTTCGAATACATCATTATATATTTTTTAATGCACGACATTTTTTTGTTTGTTTTAAATTAACAAATCTCCCGTTACCTTGATGCATTGAAAGTTTTCTGAGGTCATTTCGCAACATTTTTAAATCCATCTTTTGAACAGAATATTAAAAATATAAAACATCGTAGGGCTGGAACGATGTTGGATTCCACGGATCGAACCAAATACCGACCCCCAATATCGATATTATGGCCTGGTCTGGTGTATCGTTGCACAATTATTACGTGACGCCCATATGCACGCCGTCTAGAGCTGCGCTCATGACGGGGAAGTATCCGATACATACTGGTAAATTTTACTATTTTTTTTTTAAAGGAAATTTATTATTTTTAATATAATTTAAGTCAAAATGCTCTTTATTCCACCAGCATATAAACATATCGCGACTAATTTGTTTGTGTGCTCACGTAACTTCTTTATTCATGAATCTGTCGTGATGGTTCTTTGATTATTATTTTTAGTATCCCATAGTATTTATTACCTTTTAATTATATTGAAAGTATTGTTTTGAAATAAAAGTAACAACTTTTAAATCTATTGTATGATTGAATTATACGATCTTTTTATGATATATTAGACATATGAAAAGAAATGATTAATTTCACTTCCTAGCTTATAATATTACGAATCGTATTTCGTGTGTTTTATTTAAGGCATGCAACACACTGTAATTTTCGCGGCTGAACCTCGAGGGTTGCCGCTCACTGAGAAAATTTTACCCCAATATTTAAAGGAGCTAGGTTATAAGACACATCTAGTGGGCAAGTGGCATCTCGGATCATACAAAAAGGAATACTTGCCGTTAAATAGGGGGTAAATATGTATTATATATTATATAAAGTCAAGTATATAAAATATTCCCTATTTCATCTGTTGTGTATACTATGTAGATAATTATAAGTTATGGGTAATTTTTTTATTTAAGATTCGACAGTCATCTTGGATTTTGGAACGGAAAAATAGACATGTACGATCACACGAACCAGGAGAAAGGATATTGGGGATTTGATTTCAGACGAGGTTTGTATAGAAAAATATTAAGAGAAAAAAGATCTCTTAAAAATGGCCTGATTTAAAAATAATTTAATTTTGTATTTAATTATTTTTATATGCCATAATTTAATTTTGTGTTTAATTATTTCTTTAAAAATAATGTTTCGAGTTAAATGAAAATAATAACTACGCGTTTTTTATTATTTTTAAACCTACCTACTCCCGACGTTTCGGTTACGTCGCTGCGCAGTAATCTGCAAATATTAGTTTCATTTAAAAGGAATACTCGCGGGAGTTTTAGATCTCATTATGTCTTGAGTTATTTTATTTCCAAGTGTTTTTGAAGAATTATTTAAATTTCCATTTTATTTCAAACAAGCGGGGCGTCGCTAAGTAGACTGTTTTAGTAGGTAGGTAGGTATATTTTATGTCAAAGTATTTTAGTGCGGTAAATGTCTTACGTCACTGCATCAGACATCGTTACCATGTTCGTGTACAGATATGCGAATAATTTATGACAAACTATTTAAGTGAATTGTTAACACCGTAATAAATTATATTTCAAATATGTTTCGTTTTGTAACTGACACATATTTAAATTTATTTTTGCCTGTAAATAACTCTAGATTACGGAACACGCGTCAACTTAATTATATTTTTATCAAAACTTGCAATTCTATGATAAAAATATGTTTGTTCATATTTACAACTCCGCCCCTTGACGATATGCTGATACAGATTTCCCCCGAAGTGAACAATAACAAAAACAAAAAACAAGTGTTCAAGAATTATTGTTTTAAACAGAATTAGTTTTACACCTGTCTTTGGTTCCTTTTTCGAACTACCGGGTTTAGTTAACGCGATTACTAACCCAATGTTTGGGCCAATGTTAAACCTTTAATATCAGTATCACATTATTTCGTGGTTAATTGTGAATTTCATATAAAAATAAGTCCTGTTAATATATCCTGTCCTGTCCTATAAATATATATATTTGGTGAAGGTGTGACATGAGTTTATTCGATGTGTGTAAGATTGTTCTAGACTTCTCCACGGCCCACGACCTGTTCGGGCAGTACGCCACAGATGTCTACACTAACGAAGCTGTCAAGGTTGGTGTCAGGGCCACAGACGATATATAAGTATCACTAAATATTGTCTTCGCTTTCTGTGCTAAATCTCGATATTTGACAAAGTCTATCTTAGACTTTAATAACTTGTATGTTCAATATCTCGATTATTTTGTTTGCTCTGACGCTTCAAATCCAAATTTCTACAGATAATAAAGTCCCACAACACGAGCTCCCCGCTGTTCCTGATGCTGTCTCACTCCGCGGTCCACACCGGCAACCCCTCCGAGCCGATCCGGGCTCCAGAAAAGCTATTCGTTAACTTCACACATATTCAGGATTTCCAACGGAGAAAATTTGCCGGTACGTTCCATAAGGATTAGCTTCAGCTACTATCAATTAGAAAATATATAGTGAAAATTTCATCTACGCGAGCTGGACTCCAACCTGCAACTTCCTGAATTACGTTTCGGTTACGTTGCCAGTTAAACTGACGTGCGCTGATATATGAAACCTCCTTAGTGAAACACGAGCCGAACCATGCTCGGGATAGATTTAATAATCTAAGAGTTTATCTTTTATTCCACGGGACAATCTATTCCTATTTATATTAATATTTAATTGGAACAGGTCAGTTGTGGCGGGATGCGGGATACTGACACGTCACTGAAGTAGACAGTCAGACCCCTGACCTAGTTGCGTCTATGATTTAAGCAATTTATAACGTGCATTCAGATCGAGAAAACTAGGCTATTATTTAGTTGCAGGACGTTGCTGACTTATTATACAGAATAATCAAAACTGTGCAACTTCTTAAGTAATTTGTTTATTCTTAATTTTCACAGGGTAATGGATAGTTGTACCTAAACATGCTCTTAAAATAATCTCTCTCTTTTCCACACGCCTCCTCTTCACGATAATCACCCTCCTCCCTCTCTTAACATATGAGATGGTAGACCCTATCTGTGGTCAGGTTACTACACCTCGAACATGGGCTGACTTAACCGGGGAAGTACCACAATCTCACTGTAGATCGGCGTGAAGTAGTCTTTAATGGCGGAGAAAGAGACGGTTGCCCTTTCTCTTTCCCACCCTCTCCTCTCCCTCTCTCACTATCAAGGTTGGCAACGCATCCGCAATATCCCTTTATATCGCAGACGTCTACCGGCGACCGGTAACCACCGGCAGACATTCCATTAAGTAGACCGTCTGATGTAAAAAACCTCATCCCTTATTCCGCACAGCACCTATTTATTATGTTATCGAACATATTGCTTCAGCCGTGCTCACGAAACTGGACGAGTCGGTCGGGGAAGTGGTCGCCGCGTTGAAGGCGAAGGGTGTGTTGAACGACAGTATCGTGGTGTTCACGACGGACAACGGCGGGGCCGCGGCCGGGTTCAACGACAACGCCGCCTCCAACTACCCTCTTAGAGGGGTAAGTACTGTGTGTGTGAACTTAGATACGTCACACATTCCACCGTTACAAGTTGGACGCCACCGGAACCGAAGCTGTGACGTCTCGAACATTACGTTCCAAGTGATTTGTGCGAAGCAACTAAATGTGGTATATATTTACAATAATGTTGTGGAGCAAACATTAACATCAGAAGTTGTTTGTTTGAAATAAAAGGTAAAGAATACTCTGTGGGAAGGAGGCGTGCGCGGGGCGGGCTGGCTGTGGAGCCCCTTCATAGACAAGAGATCTCGAGTCGCCACACAGAGGATGCATCTAGTGGACTGGCTGCCGACCTTGCTCAGCGCGGCCGGCATGAACGTTAGGTGACACGAGAGAGGAAAAGATAAGAATGACAGATAGGAAAAGATAAAAGATATTAACGTTCTTTGGTATTTCAGTTCGATTAAACATATAGATGGCGTCGATCAGTGGTGCGCGCTGTCCCAGGACCTCCCGTCCGCCAGAGAGTCCTTAGTCCACAACATAGACGATGAGTACGGCAGCGCTTCCATCACATACAAACAGTGGAAGGTACATAAAGGCGAGTACTTTCACTCTCATCGTCTCTCATCTCGTGAAAACCTGTCTCTATTCATCGGACATGTGACTACCCTCACCCAATGTCTATCCCTTACAAGATTTCTTCGTCTAATTTTAGCGTTTAAAGTAACCCCCAAAAAGTCGTCGATACTACTACGACTAAATAAAAACTGAAAACGCTACGTAATTACTTTGAGGATTCAGACTTGTGGTAAGCACTAAGCGTTGAAGTACTGTCTCTTGTCTGACGTGGTGTTCCTCTAATCCAGGCACCAACTACGGCGGGTCCTGGGACGGGTGGTACGGTCCGGCGGGGCGCGAGGGAGCGTACGACACCACAGGATTACTAGCTTCTAAGGCGGCCGGCGCCCTACTGGATATGGGGATGTTGCCAGATACGGAGCATATACTGAGACTGAGGTGAGATACTAGAGATGGCAGGAGATAGAGATACATCTTCTGAAGAGAACATGATAGACGTAATTTGAAGTCCTTTTTGTTTTTATTACGAGCGAGATGAAAGTTGAAAATAATAGTTTTTCATCTCTCACTGATTACCGGTACAGCCGCTTTTAGGATGGTCTAGAGCTCGTTACTGAAAGATCTTGCAAGAAGGAAATCGTAATCACAAAGGAATTGTACTAGAACAGCTTGCCGATTATAATTACAGATCTGAAGCGACCGTGGAGTGTGGAGACCGCGAGGCGCTCCCGTGTCGACCGCTGGAGGCGCCGTGCCTCTTTAACATAGACGAAGACCCGTGCGAAACCAGGAACCTCGCCGACATGTACGTGGCCAGCCAAAACGATTCAGGAACATTACTAACCTAGTGTTTAAGAGGCGGAGGCAGTTCACCTCACTAGACTACCTTTAATACCGAACATTACGTGATAACTAATGTCTGAAGAACTCAATTCGAAAGCTTGTCCCAAGGACCCAGAGGTTTTTGTCTACTGTGTCCATTAAAATTCTATCGTCTCATGTCATTACAGACATCCAGATGTCTTACAAATGATGTTGAAGGAGCTCGACAGGGTGAACCGCACCGCGGTCCCCCCGAACAACCAGCCGCTGACCCCCGTAGGTGACCCCAAGTATTGGGGCTACGTGATAACGAACTTCGGTGATTATATTAATAATGAAATAAAATAGAATCAATCAAACAATGACCTATTAAATTGTAATCTAAGCAGTAACATATTATTTATTTCTAAGCACGCCTCTATCCCGTCTCTTCTCCCGCTAACTCTAGGTCGTCACAGCACGTTCTCGTTCTCCTCACCCCACTCTCCACCAGCCCTGTCTCTTATATCCTGGATCTTCTCATACATACTCTCACCGTCCAAACTTTCCTCCCCCTTCCCTTGTGTTGTATAAATGTTCTCGCCCTGGTGTCGTATAAATTCCTGTATCTTCTTTGGCACCGCGTCCAGTCCACCCTGACCCATGGCTGTTCGACCTCTCTACCTTTCTCCAACTCCCTCACTACCAATCTCCGTAATGTCCCTCGTTATAAATCTTCGGATGCTCTCCAGCACCGGTTCCTACTCGCTCAAAGAAACCTTCATAGTATCTTTATTTCAATTCTCCGTTACATTGTTCCTACACATCTCATTATTATAACGAAATAAAACACTTCTCCGCTCACTCCAAGAACAGATACAAACATACATGAGATTTAAATTAAATTATCATTTTCATATTATGTAAGGTTTATTAATTATAATATTTTTATGCCATTAAATTAACATAAACAGAACATATAATGTATTCTCTTGACATATGTCTTATGAATTTAAGACGTATAATTAATAAAATTAACTATTTTTTATGAGAATGTAATTATTTGAAAGAAGATAATCATGAAATGAGTGAGTGTTGGCGTCTACTGGAGCCTGGACCTCTTGGTGCGGACCCCTTTCCTCAGATTCCTCTCGCTCAACTTCCTCTTAGTGCGGTTCTCATCCAACGTCACATCGTCCTCGGCGGAGAAAGCTTGTTTGTACTGATCCAGTGTTTTCTGTGTGTGTCTGTTTGTGTCAGGGGTCGTGACCCCTGTCTTATTGCCGTCGGATGTCAGGCTCACCTGTTCGAAGGGGCTGATGACCCCCGAAAGCGGGTCAGACTCCTCCAGCAGGGTTTCGGCCAGGAGCCGCTCCACAACATCTCTGTTCATATTGAAGAATTTGGACATGACCGAATTAAGCGCCACTGTTATTATCTTCTGCGGGGTTTTCGAACTGAAATCATAATAACATTTATTTTTTTACCGTTCAGCTTCACTTTCGTGCTTTCATTTACTTTCAATTTGAATTTCACACTCTGTACTTGAAGTTAATAGTTTTTTATGAGTTAACTATGTGGTGGGACGTTTCAGACTTATGGTATATTTTATGCTCGCTGCTCATAGTGACTAACTCGGTGGGTTCCTCGGGCAGCACTCCGTGTGAGTGCAGCAGTCTCATCAGCTTGTGGGCGTTCGTCTCTGATATGCGGAACCTCTGTGATATGCTCGCGCCATCTATGCTTGGTATTCTGGCGCACCACTCCAACGTGCGGCGGAATATACACAGGCTCTGAATAATTTGAAACTTCGGTTATTGGAAAAAATTACAAATCAATGATATAATATTAACTTATTGGAATCGAACCTGATACTTGGGTGACTTGATTGAACTAATCTAACATTTGAGCTCTTACGACCCGAGTCCGTAGTCTATGGTAGTTAATCATTGACCCGAGTCTATGGTCTATTAATTATTATGTATTAAGAACTATTTTATTTCACTGTAGTGAAAATCCTCGTGTTATAATGACTTGCCATAAATATCAAACTATTGATATTTTTAACCGACTTCAAAAAGGAGGTTTCTCAATTCGACCGAATATATGATTTTTTTTGTTACTTCGCGGATACCTTCGTCGTTGATTTACCGATTTTGATGATTTTTTTTATTAGGAAGAATATATTTCAAAGGTGGTCCCATGATAAGGAAACCAGGGTCCGATGACGGCAGACCAGAGAAATCGAGGGGAACTTTATACAGGACAATATTCTTATAATGTGACCTCTCTCTTGGCGTGTGTGAGAGTGGCGAGCTTCTTATCAGTGGGAGTCCTGTGTGTGTCTGTTTGATAACAGGACACACAGCAGTGAGACGCGGCGGCCGTGACGTCACACACGCCGTAACAACACGCGTGCTGGTACGTGCCGCAGAACCTAGACAGAGAGTGAGATAGATAGATAGTGAGTGAGATAGTGAGATAGAGAGAGACAATATTATGTTTTATACATGACTTAATTATGGAGATATTAATTGTTATATATGTATATCTATATGTATTTCCATATAAGAATAGTATGTAATGTAACTCACAGACACTTGAGCAGCTCGCTGACGTCACATCCCTCTTCATGTCTGTTACAGGGACAGACTATTTGGATATCGGTGTCAGGTGCGATGTTGGAGCCTTCAATGTATATGAAATTCTTAACATATTTTTATGCGATATATGTGGATCATTCCTATGGTGTTGCGCCACCTCGTGACAAGGGGGCGAACTATTCACTACACGTTTACTAAAGCATTCCTTCTATTAATGTTTGGAAACAAGTAGAATAAACGCGTATGTTCTGGAGTGTTCCAGTAATCGGATTGTTGCGTATTAAGACTGACTGACTGACTGACTTAAGCGATATTACTTGCGACTTTTATAAAGAGAACATTCGCGTCTTCTATTAAATACCTTGTATGTTTCGAATGTTAATCAAATCCTGGCTTTTAACATTAAGAATTATTATATCATACACAACACTCACCGGAAGCTTGAACCTCGTTGGATAGTATCGGACGGTTCTGTGAAGGCTGGAAGTCATATAAACTTTATAACATACGTAGTTACAAACAATATAGTTATATTACAGTTGAAAATAAAATATTCAATGATTTGAATAATGACAACGTATGTGTAAACGTATCTCTAATGAACAAATCGGAATTCGTAATTTAATTTAGAACTTGCTTTCTTTGAAGTCGGTTAACGATATACTCACGATAGCCTCGTGGCTTGCGAGGACGTGTTCCTTGATGAAGGATCTCGCTATGAGCTTATGGTAAGGAGTTTCCACCCAGCCCAGTTTGATGGCGTCTACCAGATAGGGCTCCAGGTGGTCCTCGGATTCATCGGTACTGAGGAACCCCGGGGCTTGGTAGTCCGAGGGGGCGTCTAATATGACGGAATGGTAGGTACAGACTTAAACAGAGGAACACTCACACACACACACACACACACAGCAAAATAAATTTATATCAATTATCAAGGAGTCGAAGTTTTGCCACAACTACATAATCCTTACCTCACGGCCCCTTTACTGAGACCGTGATCACGGACAGGCGAGATTAAAGTCGTAGGAAACGGATGGTGTCCGAGAAACTTAGTTACAATTAAACAAGTGTATGTGAAAATGTTTGCTGTGATAATACACATGTTACCCTGGTTGTAGTACAGTCGCAGACTGACGTCGTACGCGGCGGGCAGCTCCGTCTGACAGGACTGCATGATAACAACACAAGCCCGTATGAGGTGAACCGTGCGCTCGCGAACGCTCTCGAACGTGTGCTCGGTGTGGCGACTGTGGCGACCGCGGCTGTGGCGGCTCTTAGAGTGTAGGTCGAGAGTGACGCGGTCGTCATTGTACGAGTACTCGAATATATGATACTCTATGAGATTCTCCGGCTTACACTCGTCCTCGTAGAAACACAGCGCCAACTGGTGGAGCTGAGGTTGTGAGTGTAATATGTTAGCCTGTACGTGCTTAGTGTGAGATTTCATCTTTATCTGACGCTCGTAAAGCTTTTCTAACACGAAGCATTGTATAGTTTCAGTGGAATATCATTAAAAACGTGACCTCGCACCGAACAGAAATAAACTTCTTAGATACAAAACTAATTTATAATGCTTATGATGAATATAAACATTTAAAAGTGATTAGTAAATTTAAAGGATTTTAAAACTCGAGTAATAAGAACGTTTTCTTATTTAGGATGAACAAAATACTTGTAATAATAAAAATATCGGGAGGTAGATGTCCATGAAAAATATAAAATTGATAACTTACAAACTTTTTATCGAACGCTTCAAATGCTTGAGTCAAAGCAGTGCTTAAAAACTGCGCTAGTTCGTTTCTACATTTTTTCTTAAGAATACGCAATTTGACGCCACCAAAAGTTTCCACTGTGTAACTGTCCTCTGGGAATGCGTTCTTTAAGTACGTTATAGTACTCACTGCTACCACTGTCAATTGTTTCATGAAGGTAACAGAACTTGTATAATTCTCAGTTACCTGCTTAGGAAAAACTTTCACCCATTCTGATACTGCCTGTGGTAGTACATTATTATTTAATAAAATAATATCGTACCAGTTTATTATGAACCTACAGTATCTGTCTAGTTGAGTTAAACTAATTTAAACAATAACTTACTTGTGTAGCAGATGTTGCTGTTGCTGTCATTTTTTGCCTAAATTTAACGAATATTTAGCTTTAAAACGATTTAACGAACAATCAAACCGATGTTTTTATTCCCGCCAAACTTTTCCAAGAATTTTTTTATTTACTTTTTTACTTCTATTAAAGCCAAAGGGCTGAACACATACATCCAATATTAAGATAAACTTATATCAATATTCCTATTTAATTCTTATATAATACCATATTAAAATTTTATTACTTTTATAATTATTTAACTGAATTCCTTTTTTATAAATATCCAAAGAAAATATACCTGTTATTTCACATAGAACCTCTGTGCATTTATATTTTTAATAAATTCTTTTTACAAATTTGACATAGTAAATTAACAAATGACGCTTCATTCATTCAAATATATGTAAAATAGTTAAAAATAGTTTGGAATATTTTATGTGAAAACATTGGAAGTATTTTAAGAAAATGCTATGTCCTGAAGGCGCACAATACACAAACGAAACAGTCGTTAAAGAAGAAGATGAAAGCAGTAAGAAAAATATAAAAATGTCAGTGGAAGGTACCAGTAGCTTGGAATTAAACTCTTATAAACATCCTAAGAGTTGGAAAAAATCTATAACAAACTTTTTTCGAAATCAATTAAGATCTACAAAATCTAACGATGTAAGTATTACCTATAATTTTGACTCAGACTGTAATGTCAATCAAATATTAATATAAATTTATATACGTCTTAATTAAAAAGTAGTATAATATTAACAATTTATTATCATACCACAATTTCGTCAGGGTGATCACTCCTCTGGCAGTAAGGAAAACTTTGATAAAAAAGATATAAGCCCTGAGCAGAAATGGCAGTCCCTGGGTAAGGTATTCAGACGTCAAAGCTTCGTCGATCACTGGCAAAAGTCTCCGAATCAGCATGGTGAGAGTTCATCACAAAGTAAACGTCAAGCTGTAAGAAAAGTATTGTCAACTTATTTTGGAAAATCTCCGAAAACTACAAACGAGAAAAATGAAAATTAATATTGTGCTCTAAATTGTTAAATAAATTCTATATTTTAATAAATTCTCTTATCCTCAAGTCTAATATTTATTTCAACAAGAGAAACGCAAAGCGATCTAATTCCAAGCTAGAATGCTGTTGTTGGAATACTTAGGTAGTCGAAGAACAACCATAATACAGCAATACACTAGAAATAAAATTATCAAAACTCTTCATCTATCTAGTATCTAAAATCAAATTTTCAAAATAGTGAAAAAATAAGCTCTATTCGTTTTTAAATCGTAACTTAAATCATATTGGTACATAATTTTTCACATTATTTATGTACCTAAAACACTGCATAGTAAAGTCAACATAAAAATTTTATATTTATAAATTACATTTCGCCAGAACTTTAGAAAGTCCTAGTACATTTGTATATATTGTCTATACAATCGCTATCTAGCTAGCGCTATCTCTAGAGATCACAGAATTCAAAAAAATTGCAATAATGAGTGATTAAATACCTTTTTATTATTAATTATGTTTTGCCTCTAATCCTAAAACTTAAGGATTATTTTACACTGAATCAAAATACAATTCTTTATAATATGCAAAAACAGATAAAAAAGTCAATATGATATAACGTTCAGAAATTGTCTGCGGAGCTGTCGTTATACTGACATTACTTGACATGGAAGTAAAAGAAAAACGGAAAAAGTTGTGTGACATTTCCGCAGGCCGTCGGAGAACGAAATATATTTGGCTATTCGTCTAAAATAATGTTTAAATATATTAACTTATTTTAAAAATAGGTGTCAGAGATGGTGCTTAAAATTCCTCAGAAACTTTTGTACTATACCAGCGGTTTACTTGAATTGGTTAACTGAATACGCCCTTGAAAATAGTGATACAAAAAGTCTTAAGTCAGCATAGCAACAACACTTGAGTAAATTAAACATTATATTCAAGAATAATCGAAGATATTACATTAATGGTGCCTTTATGAGGTGAGACGTTGTTAAATAAATCACAAATTTACCTTCACTTCCCCTACTAAATGCACCTTTGATGTCTCTCAGTACATAGTGTGAAGTGTATGCAGCCATAATAGAATGTGTTACTGTTAACTATTCGTGTAGATATTTTGTTTTCGCATAATATAGTTTAACTTATCAAACTTAGTTTGCAATATATTTTAATGAATGCCACATACATTTTGGTATTTTTTCAATAGATGGTTTTGTTATGGCTTTTGGTATAAGAATTAGGGAATAGTAGAGTGGAAAATACAGTTTCAGGATTTTTTGTATAGAATATTTTTATATAAATGTATATATAACCATTTGTGGTAATTTATAATTTTTCAGCTGTTAATGATTTTATTACCATACATACTTATCAACTTACATCAGAACCAACTATTAAAATTGTGTGATGATAATTTTTTTCTCTTTATTTACAGATGAGTGATGAAATTTTATGGCATATACAGCTAGACCATCATAGATTTATTTGATTAAGTATATTTATAAGTCGGAGTGGTGCTTCAGACTAGAGTAAGATGATAACAAGGCGATGGTTCCATCCCTCACTGAATGGTATAGATGCAGAAAAGTTATTATTAGATAAAGGCAGAGACGGCTACTTCCTTGCCAGGCCCAGTATGAGCAATAAAGGTGACTTTACACTGTCTGTGAGAAGAGGGACGGCGATAACACACATTAAAATTCAGAACAATGGTGAATTCCTCGATCTGTATGGTGGAGAGAAATTTGCTACCTTGTCTGAACTCGTTCAATTTTATATGGATAATCAGGGTCAGTTACGTGAGAAGAATGGAAATATAATCAGACTTAAGACTCCTTTAAACTGCGCCGATCCTACCACGGAACGTTGGTATCACGGACAGCTCACTGCCAAGGAAGCTGAGAGGATGATGCTGGAAAATGGAAAAAATGGATCCTTTCTTGTAAGAGAATCGCAGAGACAGCCCGGTGATTTCGTACTATCAGTTCGAACGAGAGACAGAGTTACTCATGTTATACTAAGACGACAGGACAATAAATACGACGTCGGGGGAGGCCAGCAGTTCGATGACATTGTCAGCCTCATAGAACACTATAGGAACTATCCTATGGTGGAGACCAATGGGGAAGTCTTGAGGTTGATCCAACCTTTCAACGCAACACGTATCCAAGTGCAACATTTCCACACACGTGTGAAACAACTCCAAAAGGAAAACGAGGGTCCCATAGAAAGCATGGCTTATAAACAAGGCTTCTGGGAGGAATTCGAAACGTTGCAAATGATGGAGAATCTACAATTATTCGATAGAATGGAGGGTTCCAAGCCGGAAAATATAAGGAAGAACAGATACAAGAATATTATACCGTTCGATCACACCCGTGTAATACTCAGAGACGTCCCGCCTGACGCCCCGCCGGGGTCGGACTACATCAACGCTAACTACATCCGATGTGACTTCATCGACTCCAATTCTGAATCACACGAGGTGAACGGCTGTAACGAAAACAACAGCCCCAACACTAAGGATATGGCGAAGACCAAAGACAAATCGTCTCCAATGCACACGGGTGTCATCATCACCGAAGAGAAACCGAGAGAAACAATGAAAGGTTACGGCAACGGAACACATAAAACTATACCGTCCTTCGAACCGTGCGTTCTAAGAACGAATCCGAATTACGTGAACACAACGATACCGAAAACGACGGAGAAGTTAGACAAATGCGATCCGGACAAGGTTTACAACAAGATATACATTGCGACCCAGGGTTGTCTATCCACTACCATCTATCAGTTCTGGTCGATGATATGGCAAGAGGACGTGCGCATTATAATAATGACCACGAAGGAAATCGAGCGCGGGAAAGTCAAGTGCGAGCGCTACTGGCCCGAATTAAACAAGACGGAAGTCATCAAGAAGTACACTATTTTTAACGAATCCGAGTCATCCACCCAAGATTACACTTTACGACGGTTCCTGATTACGAAGAAAGACGAAACAAAGAAGAGGACCATATATCATTTCCACTTCACCGCCTGGCCGGACCACGGGGTGCCGTCCGAGCCTGGCCGAGTTCTGAATATTCTTCTGGACGTGAACTACAGACTTCAACAGATAATGACCAGTCCTGACCCCCCAAACCAGGCTGTGATCTGCGTGCATTGTTCCGCGGGGATCGGTAGGACGGGCACGTTCATAGTCATAGATATGATTCTGGATCAAATACGGAAGGAGGGTTTTAACTTCGAAATAGATATCCATCGTACGGTGCAAATGGTCCGCGACCAGCGCTCCGGTATGGTCCAGAACGAGGCGCAATACAAGTTCATATACATGGCCCTCTTGGAGTTCATCGAAACTGAGAAGCAAAGGGCCATGGGTCTCGGGCCGACGCCGTCGCTGGACGCCACTCGCATATGATCCGAGATGTTTTGTAAATACGTCAAGAAGAAAAATCGTTTAAAATGCTTTATTAATCGTAAAGGGGCGAGTAGAGGTCTAGTGTTCCCTAAAACTATACTATAAAATGTTAGATGTACGTTAAGAATTTACGCTAGGTCGTTTATTAATTTTATCATAGTTTTATTGAAGATATTGCAATATTTTATAGAAGTGGAAATATATTTATGTATAATAATAACGGAATTATTAATAAATTTAGTATTTAAGTTACGTTTTTTCAAAAGACGCAGTATGATAGTGATCATTATCTTTTTTTTTTTTTGTCTTCTAACGATTGTAAATGTTACATTGTCTTCGTACTTTCCGTAGTTGTACGCCACGATAAGCTAGACTTTAGTACTAACAGTCTATAAATAATACTATATCGCTGATTGTTACTCGGGACATGATTATTTTTCCTCATACAATGCTAATTCTAATACGTCACTGTGTAATTTTTTTAATGTATAAAACGAAATCAATGATAGTGAATATAGGACATGTAACGGAGACCTGAAGAATGTTTCAAATTGTTGCTTTAAAAATGTGTACTATACGGAGTCAGGAGATTGACTTCAAAGTGATCTCGAATCAATTTTTAATTAGAGAGAGTATATTATTTACTTTTACTCATGATAGTCCTTTACAGTAGCAATAAAAACAAAATATAAGCGTGTCTCAGACGAGCAGGTCCGGGCCGCGGTGTTAGGGATAGATTAACAATATTTTTCTATAAAAAAAAATGCTATGAACCCTGTTACTAATTGTTTAAAATATATTTGTAGTCGGGAGCTTAAAAGGAGCATTTTGTAACATCCGTCACACACAATATCCAACCCCTTGTAGAGACATCGGTGTCTGTCAATGAGGTACTTCTCTTTGGTATATTTATTGTATCTTCTATAGATTTTTAATTTTACAGTAGTGAGAATTCTGAGGTGCTTTGTAACTGTGCTTACTCGTCTTAGACGATAGTGGATATTATCTTCATCTTAACATGTTATAATGGAATTGGAAATCGATTTGTTACTTAGTTTTATTTCATCGATTTTGATGAATTTATTTTTATTTACAAAATTTACTTAATAAATAACAGTATGTTTTGAATATCGACCGAGGCGTCCGTCGCTGTTTATTCAGAACTGGCATGTAATTTCAAATGTTTTGTTGGCATTTTATTTATCTATTCCTGTATGTAAAGCTGAGCTTAAACAATGCATGAATATAGAATGAAGCGAATTGTTATCTGCTGAAGATATATGTTGTGTTATAATAATTAATAAAATGTGATATTGTACAGTTTATATTATTATTTCATTACCCCAGTAGCAAGACTTGTAACTAGTTTGAAAAAATATACATCCATGTGAAAACCATATAAAAACTATTTTGGTAATATTTTTATGGAAACAATATTCAAAACATAATGGAGCTGAACCTTAAACAGAAAATCTCAATATAATAAAAAAAAAAATTGAGACAAGTAGGCAATGGTTCTTTAAAAATGTTTTAATTTTTTTTTTTTAGAACAATCATGTAAAACTAAGCAAATATTTAAATTTTTTCAGTTTTGGCGAGACTAATGCGATAGTAGCTGAAATTTTAGTATGTAAATATTGTTAAATAACAATAAAAAGGTAAAAGATCATTTGTTGTCTGCCTTAGCAACAATAACAGTTTAATAGTAAGAAATTTACAGTAGCACAAGTGTAACACTTATACGGGGAATGAATTGAAACTAAAAGAATATTATTCTGAGAAAGAAAATTCATTTATATTTATTAATTTAGTACAAAATAAATTCAAGTCTATTAAAATTTTAATGATGTGAAATAATTGCTAGGTGTAAAAAAATTTTGTTAATTTACTCTCTTTAAATGATATTATTAACAGCTAGTCGTCATTATTCACTGGAATTTCTTCAATGCCTTCAGTTTCATTCACTAAAGCTCTCTCTAGAATCACTCTGCCTTCTTTATATCTGAAAGATAAGCATTTTTAATGTATAACGGTTATATTGAAATGTATATACGGCCTTGGTGTTTTTGTTTACCTTTGATTCTCTTCTGTAGCAAATTCGTAAACCCAACCAAGTTTTGTCGCGCAGTTTTTACAAGATACATCCCTCACCATATGCCTTCCCGTCAACATAACACGATCCTGGACCTCCGAGTACACAAGATTGACCACTTTGTGGAAGAGATATGCGCGTCCTACAATAAATTATGATGAATATAAATGTTTAAGTTGCTAATAAATATGAATAAAGGTCATTGTATTACGTTACAACCTGTAGCTCCAGTAAATCTAGTACTTATAAGTTCCGAACGGTTTGTTAATACTACATCGCATGCTGCACATGAAAATAATCGGGTCCCACCAATATGGTCCAAGAATATTTTGCCCATTTCTCTTATTTTCCTTTGTCTCTCTGGCTCATACGCTGTATAACTTTGTATATTTTGTTTTGATGGATTGTTGACTGACTGAGCTTTCTAACGAATCTGTCAGCTGATCAAACAGATAATATAAAGTATTAACATCTATATTTCACAGTTGTTCATTGTTATAATAAAAAAATATATAGTCATAGTATATATAATACAAATATTTCTTCATAGCATTTTATCACTTAACTATACATATGAATATTTATAATAGATAAAAAAGTATGTTTTAAAATTAGAGCACTATGACTATTGTCGTGTTTTCCATTTTAGAAGTCGAACGTGATCATAGAACTAAGTAATCCACTTATTAGTCTATCTAGAAGATGTAAGGGCCTATAGTAAATGAGACACAAATAATACAGGAGGTTATTATTTTCATAGATGAAAAGTAGATTTTAGTGGGAGGTTCCGCCCCTTACGAGACGATAAACATGATCCAATACCTCAGGGACAATAAATTCTTTTAGTAGCATTTTGCTACAAGTTTTTTTATTTAAGCTAATAAAATAAATGTTATGGTTGTCTAAATGTATGTAACCTTTGACAATTATTTCACTGTCTAGCTTGTTGATTCGTTTCCTAAGTTACTAAGTGCTTTCAGTTTCGACAAAATATTTTTTTACAAAAAGTAAATAGTGTAGTGTAGATGTAACATACAAAATCAAAATAAATGTACGTTTAAAAATAATGGAAAGTATAAAAGATGACGCGATACATAACACTGCTATGAAACTAGCAGAGGAATTAAAAAATCTTTCTATATATAAATCGATTTATAGTGATGTTCAGGTGAAGGTTACAGAGGGACCGTTTTAAATAACGCGATGTTAAATAGTTTTAATTTATTTTATGTCATGATAAATTTTCTGTTTAACAGAAATTAGTTTCCTCACCAAATGTAAACAAAGAAGATTTTAAACAAAGTTTACAACAGGCTATGAAAGAAAAGGGCTTAGACACAAAGCTAAGGAACACCGTCTTTCATTGGGTTAGAACACAGGGTAAACAAAGTGTAAGTATTACATGGGACTATATTTTAATATAAATTTAGCTTTTATATGAATATTTTTATTTCAAAAGGGACAAAATGATATAATCGTGTCCTACTCTAATATGTTTATTTATAAAAGTCAAAAACTAGATCTTTTATTAAATTATACTTTGATATCATAAATATGTAATGGATAGGCGAATATTGTATTTCACGCTTATTTAACAGTTCATGATAGTAAATACATATTGTATACTTTTGACAGAAGTTAGATCCGTTAACGTCGTTGTCAAAAGCAAGTCTGCAATGGGAGAAACGAATACACAAGTCGCTTAATTCAATGTGTTCAGATCTTGAGACATCACTAGCAAAAATACGATCTCAGAGCGAACAAGAAGAACTTACGGAGAAATGGAATGAACTTAGCACTTACAGTTTAGGTATTTAGAATTTGGTGGAAACTAACAATTTTGATACATTTTGATAATTTTTCACAGCAGCGAGGAGGCATTATATATATTTTTGGTCCTAAAATTAATGACAGTTGTAAAAAAAAAAAACATCTTTTTATCGGACCGTAGTAATTATTAGATTAATGTTTTGTGTTTTAGATTTATCAAAATATAGACCAGTTTACGCGCCAAAAGACTTTTTAGACGTTTTACTGACTTTATCAGGTTACGTTCCGTTTACAAGAGAGTAAGTATTATACTCATTTAGAAAGTATACACGTTCGTAAGACATGCAAATAAAATGATTAAATGATTTCAGAGACGAACCGAAATGGGAATTCTCACATCTACCTCTACAAGTAAAAAATTTGGAGCAATTGGTTCGTATAACTATTAAAACGACTGTGAAATTTTACTTGCATCTGTATTGCTTAGGAACTGTAAAGAAAAATATTTGACACTTATTACCCCGTACACAAATTATATACATATATATAAATATATTAATACTATAAATATATTTATGTGGTGTAGTCGTGTTATGGTGTGCTCAGCGTGTAAACTCGCCATCTATTACAAAGCAATTTGAAAAATGAGGGCAAATTTCTAGAGAAAAATCTACGTGGAGTGGTGTAATGGTGAACCGTTACTGGGAGTGAATCCTAATATGCCCAGCACTGTGCCCGGTTTCGCCACTCTAGAGGCCGAACGCATCGGTCTAGGAGAGAGAGTCTCTGCTCTGGGATACGCTCCTGTCATACAGGAGTTCCTGAAGAAGGGAAGCCCACAGTGTTTGCGAGCGAGACTCTGGTCTCAGGTTTTGGGGGCGGAAGTTAAACAGCAGGTAGATCGTACGACATTATAAAAGTAACGTGTTAAGGAATGCCCTATAAAAATATTGATTAATTTCAGCAAATAGCGTACTTCAATCAGTTACAGAAGAGCGTTTTGGAAGTCGACTTGATGATCGACAAGCTTATATTTAAGGATGTTCAATTAACCGCCTCGAATGATGACCAGTACTTCGTGTTCGAAGACTTACTTTATCAGGTAACAACTGACAAACTCGCTGAAAATACAATAAATACAGAATATGACACTTGTATATCAGTTACAAAATATATAAAATAAAAAAATACATTTTACTTAATAACATTAATTATTAATGTTAGTGTTTAAGAGAAGCTACATATTTGTATTTCTTTTTGACTGAAGTCCACGTCTGTGCGGATATTTTTTTTTAAATTTAAGCCACGAAAAGCATTAGGCTTTTAATTCTAATTTTTAAATTTAATATGTAAAATAACTTAAATGTGAAAGTTAGTGAGGATGTACGGATCTCTCTCTTAGGCAAAATCAACTTAACAGATTTTGATTAAACTTTGTAGTAACTTAGACATCAGTATAAGTTATAGGCTATAATTTATGCCGGAAATTCTTGTATATATCGCGTTAGCACGGTATAACAGATGTGTTGTGTATGAAGTCCCGACACACAGACCATAGATGGCGCTGTCGGTTGGTCGTGGTTGGTTGTCGCGAGTTTTAACACGGTTTACCTCGAGTCTGATACTCTGATTACTTTGATAGTAGATTTACACTCGAGTACGAGTCGCGAGACGAGGCACGAGCCGAAGCACAAGATGAGAGTGTAAATAGTCGCTCGCGGCCCGCCTCGTGTCTTGTCTCGCGACTCGCAGCGCTCGTATCCGGAGGTGCGAGCTGTGATACGAGACGAAGCACAAGACGAGTAAATATAGTTTGAGAATATTTCGAAAATCGAAAACAAAGTCATAACATTATTACGGCAGGTGATGTTGTGTTTCTCTCGCGACGGGGAGGTGTTGTCCCGCGCTCGCTCGACCGCGTTGACGGTACCGGTGCGGGGTCGGAACGAGAGGACCGCCTTCCCGCCCAGCGGAGTGGTGCCATTCCATGGCTTCACCATGTACGGTATGTTATATTGCGGTGTGAGCGAGTAATCACATCACCATATCATGAAATCACTTACTACATAACACATCAAGTACAAATATTTGAAATAAAGATTATTGATGATTTGTATTTTAAACAGATTCTCTATCAGTTTTGCTTTAATGTGTATCTATGACTGTTCTTTCAGCGACGCCATTTTGTTATCTTTACGACGACCCGGTCCAACTCTACTACATATTTCGCGCCTTTTATATTCGTTACTGGCACAGACTGCACTACATTTCAACGCATCCACAGGTAAAATTTTACTACTGTTTTTATTCTTTTTATCATATTACATAATTAAAATCCTGTATTCTAGGGTATAGTCTCATTATGTCTTCTTTACGAGAGGTTACTGGAGGCTCACGAACCTTTGCTGTGGATACATTTCCGCAACATTAATATAAATCCGTGAGTGTCAAACTTTATCATACGAAGCAATAACTGCTTATAAATAAATCTATTGTAATTTAATTCCTTGACTTTACCTATATCGTATTTTTTTTTAATTTTGTAATATTAATAATGTTATTTATATAAAGGCAAGGCATTATTTTGCAGCATCCGAGTTGTGTTTAAATGGATAATGCGAGCTTTCAGCGGACATCTGCCGCCGGACCAACTCTTACTTCTCTGGGACTCGATACTCGGATACGATTGTTTGGAAATTTTACCTCTATTAGCTGTAGCCATATTGAGTTTCAGAAAGGAAAATATTTTTCAGGTAAACACGTTACAAAATGTCGATGCTGTGCTAGCGGACCTGTCGACCATATCGGTCGTACCTTTATTACAATTGGCTTTGATGAAGTCGTAAATTAAAATTTTGTCATAATTTTTTTTTAAATTGTGTTCAGAAACGAGTTATATACTCTATATAATAATTTTGGTAAATGACATTTTTCGTTTTAGAACTGTCAATTGTTGATAAAAACATTTAGTAGAAACACGTACGATAGACGAGCCAACTGCAATGACTTTAATAGATTTAATGTTTTCTCAAAGTGTAAATAAAACTATATGTTTATAATGTTAGTGAATTCATTTTTAATGTTAACGAATTGATATTTATCGTAAAGATCAAATTATGTCGATGCGTGTGTCCCCACTCACCGTTATATAGATGTATTGTTTTGTATAGAGTTTTATAGCATTTTTTTGGTTTTGTAAACGAATTTATAGTAATAAAACACGCATGTTATGTTCAACGGTCGTTTTATTTGAAATTAAACGATAATTATATATCATGTAACATTCTTTATTCAAATCTTTTGACATATGACACACCAGTTGCCTTCCTCATAGAAACTCTTTTCGACGACGACTCCTTGGTTCCGGCACAGTTCCTCGAGCTCGTGTTCCTCGAACACGTGGTAATATCTCAGCAGGGTCTGGCTGGACTCATTCTCCAGTTTGTTCTCCTTGATTTTCCTGAGTTTCCACGGCACTAAAACGTCGTTATGTTTGAACTGCGTCCTGTTCTGATGCACCGGTAGCTGAATGCCGGCCGTCTTGTAAGTATCCGATTCGGTGTTTTCTTTGTCCTTACAGAGATAGTTCGATTTACTCTGATCCTTCGCCCACACAGTGACGAGTGCTCTTCCTCCGGGACGTAAAAGACGAGCTATTGAGGCGATCGCTTGACGTCTCCTGGCCTGTGAAACATATATGATATGAGATAATCATTAATAAAACAGTGTTGTTTGAAATGTGTAACGTATTTTTTAGGTCCCATCATTACCAAAAAAAATCATAGGCTTCAGAAATATTTGTACACATCGGCGCAATTCCTATTATTTCAATAATCAATAATTAAAGACAGTTAAAATTATCAGGGCTTCCCCGCATAGCCGTTTGAGTAGCCACCTGTTAAATTGGTGGGTGTAAATAGAGGCGAGAGAGCAGATTAAAAACAGTCAGTTGCAGGGATCGGACCTCGTCGATATAAAGGATTCGTCAAACCGTTTACGATCTTCTATTACACGAGAGGCCGACGATAATGAAGAACAAGGCATTTGCGACGTCACTAATGCTGACGTCATAGTCTTTAAAAACCACGAAAGGAATCCGACATACATAATAATCAAAAAAGGACGAAGTACAGGAAGCATTCTGCCAACATGCCTCATAACTTATAAAGGACACTTTCTATGTACAAAAAAAAGACGAAGATACCAGAAGATTGAATGTGTTAAAGACCCGCCGTGACCCTTGACCTTTAAATAGAAATGGAATATCAGGATGACCACTCCTCGTTCAATCATATATCATCAAATACTGAGAAGACACTTTTCATCATGCTCAGCAGCATAGATTGATGTTTATAAGCCCTGAAACTAAATTTTGGGTTCTTCATAAACTGATTCCTAAAGAAACCAAAGCAGGCACTGGATAAAGTTTTAACCAGTTGTTAACACCTTTAATGTACTGTTACAGAGACTCTTAATACCTCTCTTCTCTTTAAAATTATCCCAAAAGACTATCTCCTAATAAAACACAAAAATTGATACGACTACAAAATTTCATTATTATTCTCTTAAAATTTTTGCATACAGCCTTGGACTTTGAAGAAAATCTTCATAATGTTGGGTACTCAAATTTTGGTCCCTATACCTCCTCCAGCATGTCTGGCCACAGATAACTCACGTAAGTACTGAAGTGATGTATGACGGCGACGCACAGCACAGCGTCGGCGCGGCCGTCACAGAGCGGCGCGTGCAATACGTCCGCCCGCACGCAGCACGCGCGCGTGACTGCCCTGCACTCGGACAACAGCCCCGCGCTGTACTCGCAAGCGATCTGTTCAGAAACGGAAGTTCATTCGAATCAAACGGATGCACTGATATTTTTTTATATCATTATAAATGGCTGAATAGATTTTTTTTTAATTCTTAACGGCTGCATAAAAATGAATAATGAATTAACCTGCAATAGATCATTCCTATTGAGTATGTTCTTCCCATTTCCAGCTCCAAGGTCCAGTACGATAGAGCCGGGTGGTATGTCTTGGAGGAATTCCACCACCTTCGGCCAGGGCTTGTGACGAGTCGAACTGAAGTGACCAGCTATCTGCTCATATACCTGGAATTATAATTATATTATTAAAGCATTGAGAACATAAGTGTAGGATTTATTTATGTATGGGGCATACTTATAGCGATTATTCTGTCTTAACTTTGCTTGACTTTGGTTTAATGGGTTTATCTAAGAAAAAAATATGCAGTATGCGGTTATATATATAATTTGATACTCACTTAGAGTTTAAGTAATAATGAAAGTTAAAATAACAGAAGAATGTAATGTTGAATTCTCTAGACTAGAGTGAGGGCAATAGCTTAACTGTCAAAGCCAGTAGGACTCGACACTCCAGGGACAAAGGTTCGAATCATGATTATGTCAACGAATTTTTCATTTATTATCTTCTCTATGAATTTTAATTCAAGTATATAATTTTACTAAAATAATCAACAAAATATACAAATATCAAACCTGATGTACATGGAGATCTTCTAAATGTGAAGCGACTTCATCCAAGTCGGCCGTCGCCCTGCTGTCACAGAGCGTCTCATAACAACAGTTACACCGCCCCTGCCTCGTCTTCCTGAATGTCAAAGATATCCGCGTCCCGCGAGCTTTTGTTTCACTCGTGATCACTTTCACTAGTCCATTATCGATTTTTCTGACTTCTATGATGGGATCCCATGTCCTCGGTTGAATGCCATGCTGCCAGTCATATCTTATTAAAGATTTGTTTCACATTAAATTTATATAAAGATTCGTGTGTTATATCTGTTACTGTAAAAGTTCAAACTGCGGTAAATCTTAGGATTTTCCAGTAAATTTTAGTATTGACCGATATGAGTTGGTAAATGTTGAAAATAGGATGATTTTTTCGAGTTTTTTTACCTTTAGAATTCAGTACATGCTAGGTTTTACTGCTGTCAGCTGGCAGATGTTGGTTTAAGGAATAAAACAATAAAGAATTCTCAATTATCTACTTCAATAAACGTAACCGAACCTAAACTGATACCTCTTTGGGACATTTACTATTAAGAATTGGTAAGTTTTAGGTTTTACTGGATAATCTCAGGACTTACCGCAGTTTGAACTTGTACAGTAACATATATATGTATTGTTAATTATTTTACTATCAATCACCTTGCTTCAGCTTGCATAACCAGCAATGATCTAGACGGCACCACCACTGGTACATACGCCTTACTGTGATGTTTCCAGTCCATTACAACTGATGAATTCAACGACAGAGATAAAATTGTATCTCCGAATGGACTGTGTTTGTCCACATGACTTGGTATACCTGAACAAATATAAAAAAATCGTAACATTATTTTAAAACTAATGTTTAAAATGATTTATATTTATAATTACTTAATAAATAAGAAATGTCCATATTTCCTTACCTTGTCCTGGACTATACTTATTGACAGTTAATTGGTCTGGAATGCTAAAATTAATACCATAATCTTCAAGTCTCTTCCAAATAATTTCACATTCTTGGGGTATTTTCTCATCAAGGGGTTGATTTAAGTCTACATCGTTAGAGCCATATCTAAATTCATAGCCGTAATGTTTCACTTGTCTATTCTTCAAGTTTGATTCATCAATCCAGTCAAAGAGTTCGTATAGCTGCTTCTCTTCATCTTCAGTGATAAATTCTTCTATTAATGTTAAACCTTCAGGATTACTCGAGGAACAAATTATCTCGTTGTTTGGAACTGAAAATTATGATAAACTTGTATGAAATAATTAAGTGATGAGAAGGTGAGAATAATTTCTATAACATTCACTTACCACTTTCAACAAAACACATGTATAAAGGCACGTCACTATTGCCGCTTAAAGTACCGTCATATGTATCGTAAAAGATTTTCGCTTCTTCAATTCTACTGAACACAATAAAACAATGTGAATCGCCTTTTTCTGCTATGAATTTTAAAACTATCGGTGTGGGTGTTATCTTCTCTAACATTAATAATAAATCATTTTTCTTAAAACCAGTGGCTTGGCCTACGTTACACAGTACTATATTCTAAAAACATTAACACTACTTAATTAAATAAATAATTAAAATGAAAACTAGGAAAAAACTTAACTATACTTACCAATCCTGGAATATCTGTACATATAATTTTCTTAGAATTTTTAAGTCTCACAGCAAATCGCTTCTTTTTACGTTCTATTTTTCGCAATTCATCCATTATTTTAATTAAAACCACTTATCTCTTAATATTAAGATATACCTACTTTACCTACTTTTGTAAGTTATGTTTTTAATAACCTATTTACTGACAGCTGTCGTTAGTTTGACAATTATTTCAGTCCAAATCTCAATTATTTATATGTATTGTTATTAGAACTCTTTATCTCTTATTTTATAAATGAAAGTTGCCCAGTTCTCATTTGAATTTAGCAAACCGAAGCAGAACTAATATTATTTATAATATTTAATGGAACATTAATTAATAACTACAAAAGCTCAATTATTATTTTTTTGTTTCTCCTAATATCAAATAAACTTTTTTTTATATAAAATGGCTCTCATCCGTGCAGAGACGTGCACAGTATATTCTGCCAATGTCGTGTAGAATGGAGGAGACACGATTCAGGATTAACTTATGAATAGGAGATATTACTGTATCATCATCATCGGAGCCCACTGCTGAGCAAAGGCCTCTTTTTAACATGGAGAAGGTTAGAGCATTAATCACCACGCTTGCTCAAGATGGGTTGGCGATTTCAATCTTATAATACGTATACAAAATGTAAAACTAAGACTAATGTTGCAAAAACTTTACTGCTAGAAAAACTAATGGGTATTGTCTTTATTTGTGTTACTACTCACTTCTAGTATAAAACGCTTTTAATTTGGATTTGAAGCCTTTTTAGGAACTTAAAACAAAGCTTTGACTAATAATTGCAAATTTTAGTAATTACTGAGTTGATTGAACGTTAAAAAAACGACCCATCTTTAAAAAAAACTAAATCTGTTGCATGTCTCCTTAAGTCATATACTGGCTTTGACAATTGACATATTTGAATTTTGAAATGTTGTGTATTGTAGATTATGATTTATCCTTTAGAAAAAAAATTCTTCAACTTTAAAATCTTTATGTTATTACCATTTACGAGTTACTTTCGATACCGTAATGTATAATTTATAGCTCTACCCGATAAAAAAGAAAATATATTATTAGTGCCAATATAAACTATGAGTATGGAAATCGTACGTAATTTTTTATTCTACATAGGATTCTCCTCAATATAATATTCATTGATTTATATTTTTTGTTTTCGTAGGAGACGGTAAGACCCAAAAAAAGACATGTCATATGCATGGCCTCCGATTTCTTCTTTCCAAACACAGGTGGGGTCGAAGAACATATTTATAATTTATCGCAGTGTCTGATAAAGCGGGGTCACAAAGTAGTCATAATAACCCACTGTTATGGGAAACGAGTTGGTGTCAGATATCTCACTAGGGGGCTAAAGGTTTATTATTTACCAATTACTGTATTTTACTCTCAATGTGCTCTACCAACTATGATTTGCAACATAGCTATTGTCCGTTATATTTTAATAAGAGAATCAATCGAAATTGTTCATGGACATTCGGCTTTCAGTGTTTTAGCACACGAAGTCTCTATTATTGGTAAATTGATGGGCTTGAAAACTGTTTTTACAGACCACAGTTTATTTGGCTTTGCCGATATGTCTGCAGTTTTGACAAATAAATATCTACAAATGTGTTTGTGTGAATGCGATCATTGCATATGTGTTTCACATACTGGTAAAGAGAATACTGTGTTAAGGGCCAAAGTGAAGGCTTTCAAGGTGTCTGTAATACCGAATGCTGTAGATGCATATACATTTACACCTGATCCTAGCCAAAGAGATCCTAATGTTGTGACAATTGTGATTATATCTAGATTAGTATATAGAAAAGGAGTTGATTTAATGGCATCCGTGATAGCAGAAATATGTCCGAGATACCCAAACATAAGATTTATTATTGGAGGAGATGGTCCCAAAATGTGGTTGTTACAAGAGGTCAGGGAACAAAAAGGACTCCAACATTGCGTTACACTGCTCGGTAGTTTAAAACATTCCGAAGTTAGAAATGTACTAGTCAAGGGAGATATATTTTTAAATACTTCTTTGACTGAGGCATATTGTATGGCTATAGTTGAAGCTGCTTCATGTGGTCTTAAGGTGGTGTCAACTAAAGTTGGAGGAATACCGGAAGTATTGCCACTGAGCATGATCTATCTAACCGAACCAAATGTACCAAGCATAATCAGCGGATTAGAATCTGCAATGAAAGACTTAAAGGACGGCAACTCCCTATGTCCATACAAATGTAATAAAATGGTAAGAAGCATGTACAATTGGATGGACATAACGAAAAGAACTGAAATTGTGTATAACAGAATATTGTCTAACAAAAATAAACCATTGGGGCTGCAATTAAAGAGCTATCTTAGTTGCGGAGTTTGGCCTTTTCTCCTAGTGATAAGCCTAATGTATTTATTACTGCAACTAGCTGACAGAATATATAAGAGGAAACATATTGACATAGCAAAAGACTTAAGAGTATAAATTAAAAATATGTAAATATATACAGTCTTGTACATGTTATTCTCACCAAAGAGTTATTATTAGAAATAAGTCATAAAATTTAAAAATAAAATAAAAATAAAAAACATTGTTTATGGAATGACATCTCTTTAATACTATGATCAAATAAACAGAGGTCGCCCTCACAAATTAAAGCCATGTAGCTGAACAATTTAAAATAAAAAGTTTCAATAAATAACATTTACCACAAAGCTGTTATTATTTGTAGATGAACATTTATAACATATAACATTTACATTATAATGTGATATAACCTAAGACCTGGCCTGTCGGAGTTGTTCAGGTCCGTAACAATTATTTCTTCATTATGTGGCTATATTCAGGCGCTGTGAACAAACAAACAAACATATATATATTACATGTTAAAGTATCACAGAATATGATACTAATATTTTCAATTATTGCTATCTCAAATATTAAATCTCTAATTGGCAACACATCTGTCTGAATCAAGGGGATTTTACTCACAGTGTTCTTATATAATAGAGATATTTCAATGAAACTAATATTTTTCGGATAAACTACGCGTGATTTATTTTTGTAAAAAACGACATACTCCCGTGATCACGGTTGATGAAAAGTAACCGAAACGTCGAGAGTACGTAGTTTTTTACAAAAATAAATCGCGCGTAGTTTATCAGAAAAATACTAGTTTCATTGAAATGAATAAAACTCGCGAAAATCTTAGATCTCATTAATAGAGATATGTTTACACACTTACACCTTGGTGGTGCGTGGTGGATATTTGGGACGAACTCCTGACTGCTTCAACTGCAGTACAATAGACCGTAGACGTGCTACATCGCGTCCACGTCTCGGTCCAAAGTCACACAGTTCAGAAACGCGTGCCCATTCATTGGAATCCTCGAGTCCGTCTTCCGAGCCCCTTGCCAAAGCCTTCTCGGCATTTCTGTTTGGACAAATGTTGTTTAATATCACAGCCACACATGTATCAGTTGAACTGTAACACATGGAAGTTACTTATTGGCCCCAAAATCTTCCGTTTAATAAACAATGATGATGATTCCTTCGGTATATTAATTTGATGAGGAATGGATAACTTCACAAATTTGTTAAGTAACATATAAATTCAAAGTGACGAAACAACAAAGCCTGCACCAAGAAACCGTGTTAGTGCCCCTTTAACACTACATACTCACTTAGCGGACTCCCTGCCAGCATTGAAAAGGAAATTTTTTATTAGTACAGTCTCAACGTGCTTATAAGAATTTTTTACACTAAAATTACTACAAGGGTAATTGCATCGAAACAATGATTATCATGTCGAGAAATAATAAGAAATATGTAGAAGAATTTACTATAATGATTTAGCATGCTTCGTAAATAATTCAAAAATTCCATTCAGTTCTAGTCTTACATGTTCTGCTATAGCATTAACATTCTAATATATGTAATGTTACATTTTTACATATATTTTTTACTGTAATATATTTTCTCTGATAATCTATTACGTAATACATGCCTGTTAGCTGCTTTGGTCTTAGATATTTGTTCCTCGTGAGTTTTATACCAATCCTCCAGCTCTTTTTTAGCTACTTTTAACATTTCCTGCTTCTTTTCTTCTTCCTCGGCATCTAAATTGAATAAACATCGTGAATGTGTTATATTATATGCAACTTTATAAAGAAAAAGATTAATGTAACCTTTTTGGTTTATTTTTATTGTATGTAATGTTATTATCATGACTTTCAGTTATCGATATATTACCTTTTTCCTCCAACCTTTTTTTCTGTTCTTCCCTCCACAGTTTAATCTTTTCTGGTTCTTCTCTTTCCTGACGGAACACTGGTGTCACAGGAGCCACGGCAGGTGCGGACGGCTCTTCATCCATCAAATCATTAGCTTCAAATACTGCAGAACTTGGTATTTCTAAACAAATTAATTTTCAAGTTAAAACCAAGAATGTAATGAATTCTAATAGAGTATAAAATCAAATCGAAAATACGAATTAATACCCTGTCAGGCTTACAGACTTATTGAACATATGGCATATTATAGATAATATATTGTAACATATTGAATGCCAGTGCTATGCCATGTCATGTTCCATGTATGTAAAACCCATTTCACGGTCTGCATACAATCCCAAGATTTCTAATGGATCATACCATGCAAGTTATTGAATTGTTAATTTGATCATGCTCATTAAATGTATATAATTTTCTAAAACCTAGTTTTTCTATAAAGGCAGAAGTTACCAATGTTTGATATTAGTAAAAACGATAATTACCAACGAAATCGTCAAGTCCATTGCTGCCCGATGAGACAGCGAGTGGGGGCGGAGCACCGGTTTCCAGTTCATCTTCGAGCCCTGCTAGCTGGTTTTGTTCCCGAGCTAAGAATTCTGCTGCTGGATCTACTTCAGTTTGTACAAAGTTGTCTCCAAAATCATCCATTTTAGTGAAATAAAAAAATTAAAGGGATTTAATGCAATGTAATAATTATGTATGACAAACGTTGACGTTGAATAAATAAAGCAAAGATAATATTAGGGTTGGTATGTTAAAAAAACCTCCCAACAATTTTTATTTGGCACGAACAAAGCTTAGGTAATTGTCATCTCTTATCATTATTCTTTACAGAATTTTACTCCTTATTCTTCCCCAGAACTGTGGTTCCAGAAAGTTAAATGTTTGATTATTAAAATTATTAACTGAATATCAAATACTATGGATTCAAACGTCTCAGCACTATGGATTTAGAAAATTCTTCTCAATTTTGATGAATTTTGTATTAATAGATAAGAATAACTTTTTAAGAAATATTATTTATGAAGAATTTAAAAATTTTCACCATACTTTTAAGTTAAAGCTTTGTGTTCATGTATGTATGTGTTCATTTGTTTATATTGCCATATATGAAGATACTTTTCAGAACCTGTCACCAGCGCCTTGACAGACGTATTTTAAACTTGACTCAAAATAATAAGTCTAACCTCAAATAGTTAATAAAAAGTTATTTTTAATAAATAACAACCATGAATATTTGTGTCAAAAGTAGATTTATTCGAACAAACTTGATTAGCAATCTTTATCGTTTTTCTACCTCGGTAGCAGAAGCAGAGCAAAATGAAAACGTTCTGATCGATGATACAGAAGATGAAAAGGCTAGAGAGGCAGAGATTGAAAAGAAAAGAAACGTTTCTCGACTATCGTCAGCCCATTATAATATTATTAATGACAGAAAACCATATGAAGAACCCAAGTCTTTAGCTCACTTAACTGTGAAATATAACCGAAAAATATATGGCAAATATGGCATAGCGAGTGGCGTTAATCCAAGTAATAATATATACAAATTTTCTATTTAAATGAGAACTCATGTGCCGTGCAATCGTGGCAATATATCTATACCTATTACTATTATTACTGTTTATATTTAAAAATATCTGAATAATTGTATATACATGTTTCTATTTCAACATATCATTAGTCTTTTATTATATTTTTAGATATTTGTTGGCCGACAAAACAAGAAATTGCTAATAAAAAAGAATTTGAATCAGTTGCCTTTCCTTACACAA
Source organism: Danaus plexippus (assembly GCF_018135715.1). NCBI lineage: Eukaryota > Metazoa > Arthropoda > Insecta > Lepidoptera > Nymphalidae > Danaus > Danaus plexippus. Next base: position 1,277,269 of record NC_083547.1, read on the forward strand.
TAAAAGAAATGATGGAGACAGCAGCAGAAAATAGGAGACAGGAAAATTTAAAAATTGAACAGAGGGAAAAGGACATAGCTGTTAAATTTGCAAAGTTAGATCAATGGAAGAGAGAGTTAAATTTAAAAATAGCCAAGAAAACTGCCGAGGTTCAAGCAGCTAAGGTACATTATAAAATCCCATTGAAACTTTTTGCTCCAGTTATTTAGAGTATATTTAATGTAACATTGAATACTGAATTTGTTAATTTGCATAAATCAATAAGTTTATTAAGAAAGCAGTGTAAATTTGACCAGACAACAACTGACAGTATTGCACAGATTATAACAACATATCTCTTGATGATCCTTAGTTACACATTTTATTCAGTAGGGGGCGCTAGTATATATATTATTTCGTTACTAAGGTCTTAATAATAATGTTTGTATGTAATCGAACCTTGCATTTAATTATTTTAGCAAAAGAAAGAAAGACTCGTGGAAGAGGTGAGGAGACACTTTGGTTTCACATTGGATCCTAGAGATGAAAGGTTCCAAGAAATGTTGGCTAAGAGGGAGAAGGAGCAGAAGAAGCAAGAGAAACTGGCAAAGAGAGAGGCCAAAGACAAGAATATGATCGCCAAACTACAACAGCAGAACAGTGAAATAAACAACAAGAGTTAACTTGTGATGTAATGAAATAGGTTTAAATTAAATTATTAGAAGTTCTGCATGTAGTTACGAAATTCCCTATTTTCTCAGACTTATATCCGTACAAGTTGTTGTATTATACAGAGTGTTTTCAGGTTTAAGTTTATGAACCATTCAAATTATTGTTAAAAGCTATAAACTCTATTTGCAAATGTTTATCTGTGGTGAGGATACCGATGGTTATGAGAAATAAGGACCACAATTTAAAAATAAATGAACTTTAATCTTGTAACAATTGATGACTCCACTAATCTTCCTCGTCCGAGGAGGAGTACAGCGCGTCTCTTGGGTTCAGAGACGACGGCGTGTACACCAACGTATCCGATGAATCACTGACCGCACTGTTGCACGGACTGCGCTCTGTGTTCTGTTCAAACTTATCCATCTACGTACCAACGAGACGTGATAAATTTTGTAAACAAGATTAACGCTAAACGTTGCAAGTTTTGGAAATGTTATACCTTGGATGTGAATAATTTATTAGTATATAAGTACCAGCTTTCGAACAATTTCGACTTATTTCTTTAATCTTTTACATGGTCTATTTAATGCCATAACAAATTACATCTAAATCGGTTCAGTAATTAAACCCGACGGACATATATTTTCTAACATATAATAGGTGTGGTTTTTAAAATTAACATTTCCTTAAGAATCATCCTTGTAAAGTTTCTTACTTTCTTGGTCTGGGCGGTGATAGTGTCCTCTACAAATGCCTCGTCGCCGTGAGCATTTTTCGAATCGCCCATCTGTCGCTCAAGCATCTCCATTTTCTGTAAACATATAAAATTCCTAACAGACCAACGCTGACGACGTTTCATCAAGGGAGTTATAAATGGAATCATTTCTGAACAATTTTCTCTAAGAATCTTTCTAAAGGACAACGATTGTTTCAGGGGTCAGTAAAATTATGTAATCTGTTACCATATCGTCTTTTCCGTTCTGTGTGTCGCTCAACATGTGAGCGGACTTAGTGGTTTTGTTCATCTTAACATTCTTGACGAGCTTCAAGTGCGTGCTCTGAGCTTTCTTCGGCACCATACTGACGCGGAGATCTGATTCCTCCACTTCATCTGTGCCGTCAGTCGCTTGGACCACTTCCTGTTCCATATCTGAACCTTTCGTTCTCTCATACAGGCATTCACTATAATATATTAGGTTTTAAATACCGCGAAGTATTCATTTTTGACATATTTCTTATGTTTTTATCATTTTGCATCGAATTTAAGCAAGATTTTTCTACCATTCGATGGAAATCTTGTATCTATAGATATCCATTCATAGCTAGACAGACAGATGTGGAAATGTATAATAAAAGGAAACAAAAAGGTAACTAACTGGCTGTGCCGAGTACAATAAACTAATGAATGATTCTTTTTCAAATGTCGTCTCACTTTTGAGAGTTGTGGACAATGTTGTACCAACTAAAGAGTTGATTGGAGTAATACTCTCGTCACCATAAGTCAGTCAGTCGAGCGACGCTGTAACCACGACCTGCCTTCGACCTAATAACCTTAAATATCTAGAGCTGGACGTGCAACTGTGCTTCAAGTTAGTATGTTCTCACCCGTGGCATTGGTTGTTCTTGATGAAGGCGTAAATGTCCTTGAAGGCTTGTTGTATGTATGAAAGCGTGTTCTGGTCGATAGGAACCGACGACGTGGACCCTGAACTGCTTGATAGGTCCCCAGAACGAGAACTGGCTTGGAATGATTGTTCAGTTCCTGGGGACGAAGTATAATGTGAGCTAGGAAAAACGCTAAAACTTTCCGTAATGTACTCGACAAACGGCAAATTCGTTCTTAGTCTTTAGTTTCATAGTCTTACTTGGTTAATTTTCCGAATTAACATTTGCATACTAAAATTATACAACTTATACCCGGCGACTGGGTTCCATTGGCCCATATCTGGAGGTGCTGTTGTTTGAGCGTCTTCATTTGTTCCACCAGTTGAAGGTTCAATTCCTCGAGTTGTTGTCTGTGAGAGATTTCTTCTTGCAGCTGCTCTTCTAGGACTTCCGTGTAATCTCTATATAATCAAAGTTAATTTTTGACTATTTTTTGTATTATTTGCTCGTTTCATGGCATCCATGGCATATAGTTACGAACTTAGCATTTCCTACTTTGTTACTATAAGCATAAAAGATCTTTCGTTTTGTGGTCACTCACTTTTCCTTTTTAACGGAACTCGTCTTTGGATATTTGTTGGGCGCGTTCCTGACGTTAGATGCTACTCTATCTTTTACGACACCGTTTCTATAAGTTGAGAAAAATACTTTTAAATTGAATGTGTCATTGAAAATTCATATGAATAGCAGTTAGCTAACTTAGCCGGTATGGATTTGACTGTCCTTCCATCACTGGAACAGCCGCTGATGTTGCCAAGCCATGAGTACTGAAAAATAAAAACAATTAATTAATGTAATGGGTCCACAAACTGGTATTCGACTCTACCTCGACGTTCACGATACAGAATAATTTTTTCAAGTCGTTATCAAATCAAACAAAATAATACAGCAATCGATATTCTATATAAAAATATTCTGAGAATCTACCTGACCGCCGATTCCTCTCTCGTTCTCCCTCAAAGCCGATCTTATTTTTGAGAGGGTTTCGGTCGGTATGAGCGGGTTGTGTCGCATGTCTAGAACCACTAATGTAGTGTTCGACCTCATCATTTGTAGGGCAGCTGCCGAGCTTTCTTCGGTTAAACCACAGTTTTGGATATCGACCGCTATGAAGAAGATTAAAACTTAAATTTTCCTTTCTAATTATATTCAGGTTTGAAAAATCGGAATATAAATGGTTATATTGTAGGAACTATCTAATATATGCCAAATAAATTTTAGTGCCATAGTAAAGTATACATTTGAGTAGTGGAAAGGTGACTCGTATCGCTAAAACAAAATACCCTTGATCCACAAATCGTCCGCCAGAACGTCAAACAGCTTCCCTATATCTCCGAGAGTGTTCCCACACAGACTGATCCTCCTCAGGCCAGCCATTGTGTCCAGCTCCGGAAGCCGATAGCGGAGTGTGTGCACCCAATTTTCACTGTACCGGTGGATTTTTTGATACTGTTAGGAATGGGCACATTAATGCCATCAATCGAATAGTCTGTTGTCAGCATCCAGGACGATTATTGTACCTTGATCAAGTCCGCTATATACCCAACTCCTGTCGCCGTCAGCTCGCAGCCGCTGAGGTCCATGGTAAGGATGTTTGGCAGGCATCTGACAGCTTTGCAGATCGCCAAACATCCGGCGTCGCCAATTGAACATCTCGGAAGATAGAGGTGTTGCAGGGAATTGTTTGTGAGTAACGCCTTTAAGTCGATAATGTGTGGTAAGAAGAAATAAAATAAATTCTAAATCAGTCTTCTTGTCGATTTTAATTGAAATCATTGGCATCACAATTATAGAGGATTTGAATATTTCACTAATAAGTACCTTCATGACTAAGAATTACCTCACAGATGGAGTTAAGATACGGAACCCTCAAAGGTAAACCTTCGAGTAGCAGCGAGGATAGAAGCGTAGTGTTTGATAATAACTGTGCGATCGCCTCTATCAAGTTACTGAGCATAAATTTTGTGAGAATGACGGCGCGCTTGTTTACCGTCTTCGCTAAACGTTCGCAGTCAATGTGTTCCAACACTGCAACCATTAGTGACATTATTCAGAAATGTAAATGGTACATTGATTCTTTATTAAATAAAATTTATTATAAAATTCAAGTTATAAGAATTGCAAAATTTTAACCCTTTCAGTATTAGACATATGACACTCACCAGTTTTTACAGGCTGTCGACATTTTATCGAAACAGTATGTAGACTTAGATCGCAACTTAGGGCATTGAGAATAGGAGGCCAATCGGCGTATTTAATTCTATCCACACAAAAGTCTAACACCTTACCGTTACTGGACGGTATAACATTAGTCAAGGGGGTAAGGTTTTGTAACTTGCAACATTTCAAATAACATTGGTGAAATATACGACTTCCCTTGACATCACCTTTTCCTACCATCCTTTAAAATATAACAAAACAATCTAAAAACATCCGTACGTGCGCTAATCGGCGCCTAAATATTGGTTAGAAGAATTAAAATTTACAAGGATACAAATGTATTAAAGTAAGTAAGCTCAAAAATTGCAATGAATGATTTTCTAAAATTAGAACAGTTTTGACATTGACGTTTACATTTATTTATAATTATAATGTACCAAAATTAATAAGATTTCATGATATAAGTACGTATTGAATTTAAAAAAGAGGCGAATAAGTATTAGAGTTTAGTTGTTGTATATACGTTTGAATCTAAGATTTATATTTTGAACACTTACGATATTTCTACGAAGGGTTGATGGAGTCTGAGGTAAAGCTATCATATGTATTTTGATTGCATAATATTATTAATAAACACGAAATTACACAATAACTGATTATAAATATGTACCTAAATGTTATGTAGCAAATAATTCTTAAAAAATATGAAGGAATAAAAGTCATAATTTTTTAACATTTTTATTTATACTTGTGAGTTTTAAAAATACACAGTACAAATCACAATGTTGTATAACAAGATAAATACTTCTTTATATAGAAATGTAACAAAGATGCTTAGATTACACTAATATCTTCTATGTGCAATATACAAATATCAAATATTTATGTACAAAATTGATGGTCCCCCACACCAATAACTTATGTAACAAAAAACTAGAACTCTTAAAATGATTCGTGTAAGATAAAAATATAATATTGTTTTTTTTTTTAACAAATATATACATATATATATTAAAAATTAAATGATTATAAATGTCAACAAAAAAGTTTTTATTTGGTAACAATACAGCTTAAAGCTAACACCATCATGTATATTCCCACAAACTCATCTTTGTCAGAATTTTTTTTTGTTTCATATAAAAAGATTAAAATTTTATACTACTATGTTAAAATGAGTTCATAAAACTAGCTACATTAATAAATAAAACATTGTAATGTCCATTTAGTCTTCAGGTACACAAAACTTTTAAACAATTTTTTTTTTAAAGGAAAATTCAATGATAATCAAAAACCTTTCAACAAAAACCTAAGCCTTTATAAAAACGTTCAGTCATATAAAACCTCGTTTAAATTTATAATACATAAATCATATTAAGTTTAAAATAAAATCATTCTCATTCAAAATCACTGTAGAGTGAATGTAAAAATCTTTACTTTTTGTAATAACATAACTCCATTGCCCCCAATAATTTAATTTATACCTCTTATTCCTCACACCATTCTGGCACTTCCATACTGAATAAACGAATGAATTGATGTTGCTACCTTTATCATATTATGATATCATTATCATATGGTATGCGGTATCACAACTCAGTTAGACTATTCGGAATAAGTGTAAGTAACACACTGTCTGTCTGATTCCGGTTGATCTCCTTCACTGGAAGAGTTTGAAAATGACTGCCGTCTGGTCCACTCGCTCTCTGGGTCTGAGAATATGTTTCTGTCTTCTAAATCATCATCAGCACCATCCAAATCCAGTTCGTCTGTAGCAATTTAATTGTCTTAAAATAACTTTACTAGCATTAAAATATTAAAGAACTTGATTTTTTATGATCTTTTACTAAACACAAAACTCACGAGCACGATTTTTCTATCTGGGATGGTAAAAAAAATAATTAGAAACAAAAAAAAACATCAGTTTATCTCTTTTCATAAGATTTGATGTTATCAGAAATGTTTTCTAGCTAGCAACACTATTATCTATGATTTCAAAATGGCGATTTATGCCTGATATAGATGATATTTAAGTAAATGTAATCATACAAAACATGTGTGGCAGAGAATTAAAAAAAAAAAACATATTTCGAATCAATTTTGATAGGAATCTTAGAATTTAAAGGGAATTTTTTTATTATTATGGAAAACATTAAATATAATCTGTCGATCGACGCACATTGACGTCAAATCCAATATGGCTGATATTGAACTTGACTGGCCTACAAAACATCTTTACTTTAATCCTACTCCGCGCCTGGATGTAATGCGACATTGTGATAGGTAGATGAAAAAAAATGTAATTCTCTCTGAAGGTAAACTAAATAGAATAAGTCAAGGTTTTATTGGTATGTGGATAAAGTAATACGGTGCTTTATTATTAATATTGTCAAACGTATAATACGAACGATCGAATCGATTTGTTATAAAGATTATTCATAAAACAGCGTTCATTGAATCGCACTTTGATTTATCGATATCATAAGCTTAGTATTAAATGATAGTAAAGCAGATAATATTATTACTTGTACGACCAAGATAACCTTATATTACACTTCTTTAATATATCAAATAGAATTTAATTACGTGGCTACTGTATGCTCTATAAATACTAACAATATGAAGTAATTTATTAACAAAGTTAAATATTTTCCATAATTACTAAGTCATCATGTTGTATTAAAACCCTGGTGATTCCAGTCTAACTGGGAAATTGTATCTATAATAATCCTGGGAAGTTTTGACGATCGTAGAAGAGATCTTTTTAAAGCAGTCGCCTTTATTGATAACAGTTCACGTTATAGTGGTCGAGGGGGGTTTACATTCAGTTAGCATCAAAAGTTAGACCCTTACCGTCGTCGGCCATCAGTTCTGCCGACCAATCGTTGTCGAACTCGAGTTGCTTGTTGACATCACGCTCGGTTGGAGACTGTACCGCATCGGTGTCCGCGTCAGTGACGTCATAGATCTCCGTCATCTTCATCTGATGAAGATTAAACATTATTATTACTCTACTACATAAAATCTTTAATGGATCAAATTTTTTGTCACATAAAGTAATTTCTCTTACCATGACACAAAGGCATACATAGTATCAATGAAATATTTATTATCTTTCAAGATTAATTTTCCCTCTAAAATAGTTTTAGCTATAAGATATGGGTGCAATTTTTTTACGTCGGACTTCAATGACGCATCCGTTATCCGATGCGGTGCTAATTTCTGCGCAATTCTAGTAAACATCACTTAACATCAACAAAGAATCAGCTATCGACCGGTGAAAGGTTAAGTTGAACATAACAATAAGCGATGAACGCATCGGACCGCTTAAAAATAAACATCCTGATCTACAACGCAATTAAACTATGAATCATTCATGCATAACCTGGACCATGGTGGATCATTTGCATATGCAAGCTTTGTCCGCCGTCAATAATACACATGACATTTACATTTGTTATTATATTTTTTTTTTGTTCATATATTTTTCATTTCTTTGTGTTGTAATAAAATAACGATAAACGGATAACCTTTTTCCGACTGACGTCTTAGATTTTTTTTTTTTTTGTAATTGAATGAATATTATGGATATGTAATAAAAACCGTAACAAACAAACGATAACCGGTGTCAGAGGGCGCGGCGTGTGAACAACACTATCGTAACGTCATTTTATTGGAGAAAGAAATATTCATATATATATTTAAACAAAATAAAATACCAATAAACAACATTTTTTTTTTAATATTAATATATATATTTAATGTGTTTATAAGATAATGCCATAGAATGGAATTACTTTTAATCCCTGATAATTATCTAAACTATAATCTGAATATAGAACAAATTGTATTACAAACATTAAAATCCATTTCAGGTCAAATTCAAAATTCAAAGGGTTAGTATTATAGTAAGATATTTGTTTATTTCAGGTAAACATAAGCTTAACAAGACGTGCACATTACATGCGTGTAATGCTTTTGTGTTAATTGAGATTCGTTTTTTTAAAGTGAAACTTGAATCTTCTAATGCGACTTCCAACACGGTTGCGTTGAACGTTTAACGCTCTAGGGGGTGGGGGGGGGGAGAGAGAGAGCGAGAGAGTATGTTTGGCGCTCGAACGTATGCAGGCAATCAATAGTGACTATAGTAAGTAATATGTTAATAAAATTTGTCTTAAACAAACACTAAAAATTCCTTAAAAATCGATTTCTACCCCTCCCTCTCATTCCAACATAACGAAGTTTGACTTCTACAATTTTTTTTATTATTAAAGTCAATATCGTGCGTTCGGAACCTAGTTTTAATGACTGTATCATCACGTTACGATAGTTTTAATTTTTTTTAATGTTAGATTTATAAGATAGCTGGAAATTCTTAATTAAATAGTTCCAAATAACGATTCTGTGTCTACATACGATGCCTTCCATTTTCCTAGTTCTCGTTCTTACCTTATTGTCACTGTCCAGATAGTAGTAGGCGAGTAGAGCGTCATTGTGAGCGGTCACGTTCAGGATGTGCTCAAACGTGTCTGCCTCCGCCGGCATATCGTTATACGTCACGCGCAACTCGCTCGCACGCCTGGAACATATATATTCTTAATGTATTTTTAAATTACTTAATTTTTATGCTAATTTTAATGTAATTCCTTTGCGTTTTAAACATCAACATGACGATACATTATCCTATTCTTGAAAACAAATTGGCTTTCATTTTGCTAGAACTTATTAGATTCTGATTGGAACTGTTTATAGTACGAGTATTTTATAACAAATATTTCTTTTGTTTTCTGATTGAAAGATTGCATAACCAAAAAGTGTTGACCCCTTATTGATGTAATGCTAACATTCTATAGCTTTACTGATTTTTGTAATTAAATGTGTATGGGACCAGTACTAGAGTATAAGGAATATAGTATTTGTAATACATATATATGATTTATATAAAATTAGATAATAATAAAAAAAATCATTGTTTTTGAACCGTTAATTTATACTGACAGCGATATCTTAACGTGTGACGTCATAATTAAAATTGTATAATAAACAACGTCTTTTTAATAATAATATTTAGATATAGATCAATTAATTAAAGTATATCTAAGAAAAATAATTATAATCGACCTTGAATAAAAACTAAGACATTTTCCTAATAAATATTTCTTTGTGATATCATCATAGACAATGAAGAATTTATTATGTTCTAACGCTCTTTTGTTTTACTGACGAATAATAGCAACATCGTTTGTCACAACAAGATTCATATATAAGAATATTTCTTTTTAAATATTAAATGACAGTAACATGTTAGTTGTTACGTAAGAGTAATAGCCGAGATAAACTTGCTTGTAATATGCAAATATTTATCTTAATAATCCCAACCAAAGAACAATAGACGTAATTTGCAATTAATTATAAACGGAGCAATTAGAAACAGGCAAAGGAATATTAGGCTTTCGTTTTGATTTCTAAATATTTAGAGATGTTTTTATTACAACTAATCATAAATAAAATATAAATTTTAATACATTTTTTTTTTTTTGCGCGATAATATCTTGCTATGGTTGTCATAAAACAACGAATTTTGACGTATGCATAATTTAAATAATAAATAAATGGTATAAATTAAAATAAATTTAAATTTATTATGATTTAGAAGAGACTTGAATAATAATACTACACGGTGATCTCGGATGTAAAATTTATGCTTGCCCCATGTAATGCATTGTCACATAATATACGTCGCGTGAATAGGTTTTCATTCACAATTTACAATATTAATGTATACAAATGGGAAACGGGAAACGCTTAGTCTATAGTAACGGTGTAAAACTTGTACTAAGAATACGAACCGTAGTAATTACTATGTTATAAAAAAAAAACAATTGTTATTATTAAAAAACCCCGTATTTATCCTTAAACTTCCATCCGATCTGAACCCTTAGCCCCGATATCGTGTGACGTCTTCGTCACAGCGGGGTCGGTATCATGACACAATTTATATTATCAGTGGAAGTGCGCCGCTGATAACGCTATCATAACTTTCCTTGCCAAAACTGATGTTAGGTGACTGAATTTTTTTGTGCGAAAACACATAACATAATGTGTTCGTGATATTTATAGACAATAGACAATAGACAATAGTGGTCGGTGTGCTTAGAAGTTAAAAATATTTTTGACCTCAGACCTGAACATATGTTAGAAAATTTAAAATATTATTTTTCGTTCACTCCTTGTCCTGTCGGATGGTGTCAGACCCTACAGTATACTTTATTAAAAGTGTTTCATACTGATTTTTTTTTAATCGTAACTTTAGTTCCCTGACATGTGACAAGTAATCTCTAGATTATTTAATATAGAATAATTATCCGTAGATATTCCTACAGCACGAGTATTCTTGTATTAAGACATCCATGTTCTGAATATGATAGCATTTGTTGAACTATCAGTTTGTATGAAAACTTAAACATTCCCAGAACTTCAAATTAGAGTTACCAGTTACCCAGACCTTAAGAGTTAATTGGAATGCCTAGTAAATATTAATCATTTATTCAATGAATACTTAAAATTCAACAGAAATATATATATTTATATAACTTGTGCAATATTTCCCTCAAATAAATACATAATGTAGCTGGAAGGTTTTGTTTCAAGGGTTCATTTTAATTGTTTTTTACGTACGAAATAACCCCTTTGTCAGTATCATTCTAATCTCCTGCGATCAATTCTTGAATACACTCCGTCCATAATTAGATTTTAGAGACTATTTTTTCGAGATAATGTTACAATGTTTCGTGATTAAATTAAACAATAAATTTCTTCGAAAACAAGACCTGGGGAATAGATTGTGAAAATAATACATATGGCGTAAAGATAACATTGGTGTTGCCAATTACAATAAATGGTCTGTTTAAAAATATATTAAATAGATATAGTAACTTTGCGTACAATTTAACGTAATTTATTTTATATATATTTTTCTTAAAAAGTGTAAATATATTGAATAATACTTATATATTTTTTTCATATTCGTAGCTTTAAAGATGATAATTGTTTCCAGAGATAGTTTATTTTCGTCTCTTTATTACTTAATTTTATATAGATATAATGTTAGATATATTTTTATTTATACCAACGTAGAATCAGTTTCTTATAAATATTCATTTTACTAAACCAATTTTGTCTGGAAAAATTTTTCGACAGCTAAAATAACAAATATACCACATTTTAATTATCATTTATATTTTTTGGTCTAAACAAAAAATACACAGATAAAAAATATAAAGTATGTATATTCATATAGTCTATGGTTTGGACAGCGACTAAACGTCATCCAAATGTAATATGTAGGTAGATTCCAACCGCTTTTGTGTTTCAAATACACATACGTACCTTTACCATTACCATATAAAAAAAGAAGTTAACTTCAAGAAAAATAGGATCATTTTACAATGCATTTATCGATTAAAATAAAAGTTTTACATCACTGTACGTTCTGAAACCGTAAGTGGGACGAAATACAATAAAATAGATTATCGCGTGATAAATAATATGTCGTTTGACAGCACATAAGGTCATTACGTTAGTTCCGAAAGTTATTGACACTCGCGGATTAACCGATACACGGCAATAAACTTTGATACAGCGATAACACATTTCAATGTTAATCATGTTGAAAGAATGATTGGACTTCGACCGAAATAATATCCTTATGAAATTTCGACGGTATGTTCTAGACACAATATACGATTTTAACGGACAGCATTGCAACTGTTGTGCAAAAAAAAAATTAATAAAAAAATCAAACATTCACAACGCTTGGACAGCATAGATTTAATTACACTTATTATATTATTACGACATAATTTTTCAAACAACGCCAACATTTCTATTAAAGTAGATCTGATTATGATAATTATTGTCATCTGAAGGTCACGTTTGATTAGATTTTGAACGTAATTTAAACCGATAATAAAGTAAATTCATCAAAAAGATAACATCATGCAATTTATAATACTTTAAATATGCATACATTTTACGTGCATGTGAAATTTTATTAAATAAAAATAATATTTGTTTGCGAATGTCATTAGGTGAAACGAAATTACGCTTGGATGCGGACATGATTACTCATCCATTATCTTTTTACGTGAATTTCACATATGCATATAAATACGTGTCCCGCAATAATAAACTCCGCTCATATATAATATTTTCTTTAATATTATGTAATATAATTTATCATAACACATTTAATACGCGTCTGAAAACTACAAAGATACGTCTAATTGATCTGTAGATAAATGATAAGGTGATTGCTCCGTGAAAACGTAACTTTTTGTACACGAAATATTTTACACTTGTAATTCTATATTTGTGTTTAAGTTTTCTTTTAAAACGATTCGTTGTAAAATATATTTCATCAGTATACATCAGATACTTTTTTCCGAGATAAAAATTACAAAGGCCACGTATTTATTTATTTTTAATTTATAGATATATACAATAAGTAATACAAAATGTGCTTAGAAATCTCAGTGAGCGGTCATGAAAAAGGTCCAAAGTACGGAGACGATATTTTTTATTTCAAACATTGTTAGATCCAATAGGGACTAAAATTTCGCTGTAAACAACTATAGTTGTAGTGAAAATAGTCTGATCCACAAAGCCGACTTTACATAACTCTTGGTAACATAATATTTATTTTGATTTCTGAACTGTGGAATAAAAATTTTATATATCATTCATGGTTTAGAAATAAGATTAGCACGCTTATTCCAGGTTTTCATTGTTACACTACAAACGAAGCGTTTCCCGTTTCTCATTAAATAACCTACGTTAATACTATAAAATGCGAAGATTTGTCTATGAAAACTGAAAACGCTCTGTATCTAGTGTGGCCATGCGAACTTAGACTAAGCATACAAAATTGTTTTTGTAATTTCTCAGCTCGTTCTTTTAATGGCAACCTTGAAAAATATACAATACTCCTCGAGACTATAGACGTGATTTGATTCAATAGAATATGACTTGTTCCGTTTAAAATACTTCTAATATTTTTGTAACCTGAATATACATATACATATAGTTAAAGAACATCACCAAGAACAGCTGCGATGATTGTTGATGCATAAAATATATCTGTTTTATATCTGTATGGTTAACATCGAGAACATTCGACTTAATAAAACTAAGTAAAAATAATAAAACAAAAAATATATTGAGGAAATCCTTTTGTTAAGTTATTTATATCGACTCTAATCAGCAGATAAAAAAATGTTAAAGCCATCGGAAGAATAAGTTAAAATTGATTAGTAGAAAAAACCTCTTAGTAAATTTCGTATTTGTTAGTTTTTGGGAACGTCTCCAGATGGTGGAAGTCTTATTTTTAATGATGGCAGTCTCGCTTACCTCCTGTCCAGACGATGTTCGTCGCGGTGTTCCTGACTTAGCTTGTAGTATATCCGCGCAGCCTCCGAACGGTCGGGAGCCGAGTACAGGAACCCGTGTAACTGACGAGCAATCTGCCAACTAACCTTCCACAGGGTCTTGCTCATCTTTGGTGTGCATGCTACGAATCTACAGAATGTTCATACTTGTATCAGAATTTATGGAAATAAATGATATGGTTATACGGACAGATTGGTTTAATGACTGGTTGATCACACAGTTGGTTGATTGGTTCTGTTTTGACCATCCATTCACGATTTGTCGCTATGGATGTAGATAAGGCAATATTATTTTAATGTAACATTTTGAAAAAATATTATCATGAACGCTTCCATCATTTTTCATGGCACTGTTCCATATCAATCAACATCAACATCAACAATCAACACCGAACCGACATCTTCAGTATTTATTAAAAAGGTTTATAATTCTTTATCTACTTTATTTCATATTTTTCTGACTTGCCATGCATCAAACGAATCACAATATTATCAACTGTTGCCATAGGTATAAAATACTATAATAGGTATAAATGGCATAAAATTAGCTTTACTTATTTAGGTAAATAAAGTGTTTTTAATTTAAAATGCGGCTTATCCAATAAATGAAGTTGCATACAATGTCGAGGCATAGAACCGGTCGATAAACGCAGAGAAAGCTGTAGAACTTGTTTTAACAATTTCTCTTAATGAAGACAATTTTATGAAATAAACAAGAATACCCTTTTACCTATAAGATATATATTTTTTATACCGCTAGGACATTCCCGCAAATTATTTAACCTTTTTTTTTTATAAACACATTCGCATTTATAACACTGGCAGGATATGTTTTTTTTTTAACAAAAGTTAAGTTTTTAAACAAAAAAAAAAGTTAACAAAACTGAAAAACAGGAAATTACGATACGTTGTTGGATGTGTTATCAAATAAAGCTAGGATTTTATTGTGGTTTTACTTCGATATCAGTAGAACCTCGAGGTCATTTGATTATCGTCATTCTATAATAAAAAATAATTTATATAAAATGTATTTGTTTTTTATTTTTTTTTTTACTAAAAATTCATCCGACGTTAATTTAAAATGTTATACAAATTATATATTTTTTTAGTTTAATGTAATAAATATTACGGTATCTGAACCTTCACCAAATAAGACAAATATTAAACCCAAAAAAAAAAAAAGTGCATCAGAATCAAAACTTAACACTCACATACATCAAAAACTGTCAGTATTAGCTGCGAACTGGAGAACACAAAGACTTAGTTACAGAACGGTGAGTCACCCAAACATAGTACAATTAAAAGCGATCTATTAACAGACCAGACTTGATACACTTCAGTACATAAGCAAGCAAGGGTCTCAACACCCGCCCACTATCTCGATGACGCTGTCAAAGCCACAGGGCTAACAACAATAGCCAGAACAAAAAAAAATAAGCAAGCTATAGAAAAATCCTCCACCAAGTATCAAAATTGACACTAACCTAGTCATAACATTGTTGTGTCGGATACATCTCTTCCTAAGAACACGCAAATTCCCCATCACCTCGAACTGTGCCGCATGCCTCTCTACTTTATCACCGATATAACTAAAATTTAAAGCGTTAAGGGACATGCGATATCTGTGGAAACACTCATAGCAAATGTTGATTAATCTTCTATACTGTAACAATGTATGGCTGTGACAAACGTTACGTCCTCCAAGACAATATCGTCAGAGTATTAACATAGCACGATGCCGTCAAATGTTCCCCGTAATAGCTCATGATAATGTAGACAATATCAGCCAAAGACGATATTCCTACATATGTCAAGTTAATAAAATCATGAATCATCAAGAAACAACGAATTAAAAACGTCCAAGATCAGTTAGAAGACCGTCACACACTCACAGTATTCATTACTGGCAGTTATCAAGCTCAAACTGATCTCGATTTTAGACACGAAAAAAATATATAAAGGCTTGTATACATTTTCAATTGAACTCAATTTTTCAAATAAAGAAAAAAAGGAGACACGCAAAAATTATCATGTTGGGTGAAATATTATAAAAAAAATGTATCATATAGATGACAAAAAATTTGTTATCAGTTTTCATGTTGGACACTTTCATCGAAATAAAATACGACAAACATTTCATATTTTCATCCCAATTAAGTGTTTATGTTTAGAAGAGGAATCACAAACGAGAAACAACCGCTACAAGTTCCAAAACGACCAAACTCAATGCTAGCCAACAAAAACGCTCATAACCAGAAATAACCGATTACATTGGTGAAGATCGAAATGATGATCGTGTTCATCAAATTGAAATTTATAAATAAATTATCAAAAATAATATATACATATGTAAAAAATATAAACTCACTTGGTAAATGTAGCGTACATGACGTCCACTGGGACCCTGTACGGCAGCGTCAGTAGTGAAACACATCGCATGCCTCTCTGTCTCATGACCCAGTTGACGAGGCCGGTGTTGGCGGACTCGATAGCGTTCTGGAAGATTGTCATCACTGTGTCCGGGAGATCATCCACTAGAGCGTCCTGGAAACAAGCTGGAGTACAGAAAAACTGATGGATTGACAGAAACCTCTATGGGAACGAGAGATGATGTCGTCGGTAACATCCTGGAAGGGACAATCAAAGATATCTGACTCACTTTTGGTGATGATGATCAAAGTTAAACAGTTTTTTGGATGCTTTGGTCCTAACAAGTTTTTGTGGAACACAATCACTGAGAGAAGGGATCTCCACCATCTTACCTGCCTGTGTGTTTTACATTCCTCGCATTCGGGATCGTAATCATACGTCTTATCATCGAGAACATCTTGTAACTGGTAGGTCGATTGAACAGCAAGACATCTGGCGAAATGTCATGTTACGATATAATGCTTAAGTTCCTTTAAAATCACCAAACAACAGGAATAAAGCCAAGCTAATATTCAATTACCTAGTGCAGCTTATCATGTTGTTTCTGTGTAGGAAGCGGAGAGCATCGTCGAAACCTTGCTTACACATATTGCTGAGAACCTCAGGTTTTGGTGGAAATAGAATCCTAGCGAGACGGTTTATGTTTTGCTTGGACAGTTCTATGCTGGTATTGGCTAGATTCACCTGCGTGAGGATAGTTTTTTTAAAATAAGAACATAACATAAAGAAAATCAATATTATTAGATTATTCAAGACGTACATGGAATAATTGCGAGCTAAGGTCTCTAGGACAGATGTCACTTTCGCCGCAGAAAGGACTGACGGTTATCGTATTTTCATCCAAAACGGGTAAATTATCACTGAACCCTCCGTCCATGTACCTTATACCGTGAAACCGGGGCGGCAGCATCCCGGAGAAAACTGGCACGAAACATGACGCTAGCAGAGCCTACAAAACCATAAATAAATAACTTAGCGTCTATATATAGAAAGTGAATTAGACGTGGTAACATTTTATCGTTTTGTATTACGAACTTAAATCTTATCAATAAACAACAACGTTTTCAGAAGCATATCAAAACTGATATCACGTAGAATTTGGTATACATGAAAGAAATGATAAAACTGGTAACACTTACTTGCAACAAATCCTCTCTCGTAGGAAAATCCGTGACAATTACGTTCTTGCCATCGTAAACCCGGGTAAGCGATATATGGAGCTTCCCACTGACGATTTTATGAGCGTCATGGGGAAGATACTTCTGCATACTGTCCAGAAGTACATTTTGAATGCTAAATGAAGGACTGAACGGTCCAAGGGATCCCGCCCTCGCTTCACTAACCACCCTCAAAACGTCGCTCGTTATCTCGCCTACAACAATCATATTTGGTTATACCTATACCTATGCCAATACAAGATATTTTTCTATAACTGGTATATCAATTTATTTTCTGCAATAATTTAGCAATAATAGAAGACAGTATACAAAAAAATTATTAGATTTAAAATTTATTTCAGCCATAACAAAGGAGGTAATGAAGTTAGGCATTAAAACAAGGACCATGTTTGCCTTATATTTTAAATGTTGCCAATCAATGTCGCAAGTGTTAAATTGTTTTTGAAACATGCTAAACAATGTTTGTTAAAACTAAAAAAAAAATATTTCATGAAGAAACATTGTAGGCTTTCCGTGGGAGTCCAATCTGTTGTTTACAAATACATATTTTGTAGACAGGATATTTTGTGTCAAATTATTAAAAATTTTAAAATTTTATTAAAAAAAATTATTCAAGAAATAAAAGGAATCAATGCAAAAAAGACAAAAGACTATCATCATCAAACAGTAAAGTTAATACAAAAACCGCAATAAAATTAAGGTTTTAAAAAATAAACTTCGATTAATAATTTCAAGCTTACAATACAGATTATATCAAAAATACAGCATATATACCATAATATTTCTTTTAACAAAGGAAATCTAAGCATGAGGTACTATTTGATGAAAAAAAAAAACAATTTGTACAAAGCTTTTATAACTTAGGTATACCTTTATAATATTAATACCAAGCAGTAGAAGGACGATACCGAATATTTAAATTATCAAGTTATGGAAACGCTGTCTCTTTGTTTGTAATAGTATTTTAGTTTTTATCAACACGGAGTATCTGGGAGTATTATTTACTACACGACGGTAAAATTTTGATAAATATTATAAATATTTACTTGAAAATCCAGCGTCTTATCATCGTTTTAAATTAACATGCTAATGTCATATTAAGCTGATTTAAAGGTGTGTTAGGTGAAATTATTATTGGGTTCAACCACAACAATTTCTTGTCCGTCCATCATGTAGGTGAATTTGGTAAGCAAAATAAGTAAAATTCATATTAGAAAATCACTTATGATGTGGCTTCTTATCTTATAAGTAATAGTGTCTTATATGAAATTAAAATTATATGAAAATTTTAAGGCACATATGACATATTGTAGGAGTCATTTCAATTTATGATCTCTTTATTTGAAACAATCCTTTATCCGACCGGTGCTAGTAAGTAATATGAGTATTTACTTTATTTTAATGGAGTTTTGTTTTCAAAATCAATGAACTATTGTTTTTTAAATTGTTTTAATGACATGGGTAATTTAATTTAAATTCTTTTGGTTGAAAAATTATTTGAAATCATGATTAAATATTTCTAACAGTTATAATTATTATAACTCACCAATAGGCAAATCACAGAGCAAACAGCAGGCTGATACTGCGCCAAAAGAAGCTCCTGAAATTTTCCCTATGAGCAAATGAGGTGCATATTTTTTAAGACACACTGCAACACCAACATGGTAAATGCCAAGAAATCCACAACCGGCGAAAGATAAGTTCATTATTATGCAAGCAAATATTTTTTTCAAGCAATTAATTCAGTTCACTGCACTCCACCACACTAAATAAAACAAGAAATAACACAGAGCTGATATTTTAAATCTTATCAGATCACAAACGTAATGAGAATTAAACAATGACGATGTTTATAGCGATTCTTATTGACAACACGTCTACTACGTTACTAATCACTGATCTTAATGGTGAAAAGTTGAAAACTAGAAATAAAAATAAACAAAAAATCCGTGATACGTCGTCATATAATATGATAACAACAAATGTCAAATTTGACATAGACGTTTAGATACTTTTTTTTTGTTAAATTCGTTCCGTTTAGAACAGGCAAACACGTTTAAATACAGTCTAGTATCAGCTGTTGTGTATTTTCTATGCAATATATTTGCTTATTGTTATTTGGTTTTGAGAGATATCATATATTTCATAGACGTTTATAAAAAATAATAACATTTTATAAATATAACACGTGACAAGGAGTATTATTTAAAGAACAATTAATTTTTAGGTCGTTTTACTGGTTGCTCAGGAATATATTTTCAGTCTGTTGACTGGAAAGCTCATGTACTTCCGAAGTAATTAATTAGTTATTACTTATTTTGTCAAATGTCACTTGTCTGTTAAAAATTGATTCTACTCGAAGTAATAGCTATATTATAAACAATAAACTATTAACATCCCTTTTTCATATTTTTTCAGAAAAGTAAGTATATTACGTGTAGAAAATTTACTACAAGAATAATGTTGGAATAAATTTTTTCAATATTTATTATTATTCCTGCGATTTGTTTTTCAGGTAAGGTTTTATTCTTTAAATGACTCGTCACGCAAGAAATTGTACAGCTGGCGCTGTATATACTTATCATGAAAAGAAAAAAGATGCTGCAGCATCGGGATACGGTACACAAAACGAAAGGCTAGGAAAAGATTCCGTGAAGAGCTTTGATTGTTGCTGTTTAAGATTGCAGCCATGCAGAGACCCAGTGGTAACCAAAGAGGGTTATTTATTTGACAAGGAAGCTATATTGGAATATATTATAAGCAAGAAAAATGAATACACACGAAAGTTAAAGCAATATGAAAAACAAATGAAGAGAGAAGAAAATGAAAAAAAAGAGCTGGCAGATGCTGAAAAACAAGCGAATCTTATCAAATTTATGAACAGAGAAAATAATATTTCAAATAGTAAATCCTCAGAGAGTAAAGCATCTACGTCAGTTTCCAACTTGGCTAATGGGAAACATAAGGAGCTTCCAAGTTTCTGGGTTCCATCTCAGCTGCCGGATGCTAAGATCACAAAACTTGAGAAACCTGATCCAACTGTATATTGCCCCATTAGTGGGAAACCTTTGAAAATGAAGGACCTGGTAGATGTCAAATGGACTCTTGTTAATGACCCCGATGATAAAAAATCATTAATAGCTAAAGAAAACAGATATATGTGTCCCGTCACACACGACATTTTGGGCAATTCCGTTCCATGTGCTGTCATCAGGTAGGCCTGTTGATACTAACAATAAGAAAAATCTTTTGTTTTATAATCAAATTTGTAAAATTTTATTAAAGAGATGATTGTTAAAGTTGTATTGAAGTAATACTTAAAAATGCATTATTATCATTCCTGGTCCTTTGGTCCACTCTTCATGGGTTTCATTACTGTTTGCCTTGTCATGAATTTTATCTATATTATTACTCCATTTTGTAAGAACTTGCTTAATGTGTGGTATGTTATATAGGACAAGTGGTCATGTTGTGACAATGGAATGTGTGGAGAAGATCATCAAGAAAGATTGGCTTCATCCACTCACCGGCGAGAAGTTGAAAGAAAAAGACATCATCCCACTCCAAAGAGGAGGTACAGGATACGCTCTCACCAACGAAAACTTGGAGGGGAAAAACGAAAGACCTGTCCTACAAGCTTAGTACATATATCGTAATAAAATTCCCTTAAAACTGGATGTTTAAATTTTATTTCTTCTTCTTCATTTTGGTTAGTGGCATTTCCTTATATTATACTGAACTATGTTAAGAAGGATTTGTGAATGATCAAGGTAGCGACTAAAGACTAAGAACTTTAATACTGCTGATATCGCTCACTGAGAGCTAAAATGTTGATCCATCTAAAACAAACAAGATAAGACGCACAATACATATACAAATGGCTAGTTGATTGAAAGACACACTGTCTACTGCTTGATGTTATTCTTGTTAATAAAAGAACATAGAATATAAACTATACGAGTATTAACAAAAAAATAATATTTTATATCTCGCAGATATATAACCTGAAAATTTACAACTACCTCCGAAATATATATCAAAATAATCACCATTACCGTAATGTCAGTCAAAATGAAACTAGTGCACTTATTATTCTATAATATGAAAATATTTATTAAAAAAATATGTAAATTATTGAACTACACACATAATACATTTGGCTATGAATTATTAAATGAGAACAAGTCCATCTGGAAATCGCTAGCAGTGGTTCTCGCAGGTTCTGTGCTTGTCAACTCATTGCCGAGGGATTCTAGGAAGTTGATTAATGCTTGTCCATTGCTCGATGAAAAATCATCATTTATACAGAGATCGTTATTATCAATTAATGTGTTGTCAGTTTTTGTATCCCTAATATGTATTAGAGCGGGTTCGATAGAGGCACTTGATCTCATGAAGTCGTCAGCCTGATTGCTTATCAAACTATTTGTTCTTATAAAATCAGACTCATTCTCCGGCCATTCCTTAGTTGCTTCTTGTGACTGTTCAGATCTGTCCTTGGATACGGCCGGGGCTTCATCGACTGGGCTGTGAATAGACTGCTCCATTTCTTGGGCCAATTGATTTAATTTCAATGGTTGCACTATTTGTACTTCATACTTTGCCATTTTCTCTGGGTTTATCTGGAATTTGCGGAAGACGGTCGATGATGATTTTATTGGTGATGATCTGATGTCAAAATGTGCGCTGTGGAATTGTATATGCGATGGTTTGGAATTAAATACTTTATCGTTTCTGATTTGTTCGTTACTTATCAATACGTTATCTGCTGGTTTTGTTTCTGAGATGAGGGAGACAATGTCGTCCATAGACAGACTTGCGACTTGCGGTTCACTTGTTAGTTTAATTTTCTTCCCAGCATTATTTTGATTGGTCTGTTCCAATTTCTGCTTCCTATTTTCAATCTTAGCCGCAGCTGGTCTTTTATCTGTCGCTTTCAGAGCATCCATCTTAGACTTGTCCGATATTTTGGCTTCAGTGGGCTGTAACGTCGCTCTTATAATTCCTTCAATATCCACATGAGTTTGTATAAGTTTTGCTTGTTGCGGTGGTGGGTTGTGGTCACAGTAGCCATCTTTGTCTTTCTTACAATTAAGTGCATCTATATTAAGTTTGTAGTCACCCGGACTTATTCCTAATAATCTGTAACAAGGTATACGATTTAGATTTTGTATATTTCATTTCTGTAGCTGAAGAACGCGCAAATAAAAACACATAATCTATCCAAAAACAATCCTAACAAACAAATTACACGTATATGTCAATATAATGGACTTCTTCATATTTTTTCAAAGCCTCCGACCTCTAGCAATAAAAACCTGAATTAATTTTATTTTCAAGTGAATCTTATTGCGACTTCCAACAAGGAAACGTATAACGCTCCGGGGCTGGGGGGAGAAAAATAAATAAAGCGAGAGGCGGTGCTTAGCGCTCGAACGCAAGCGGGCAATCAATTGCGATTTGTAAGTATGGTTAAAGTCGTAGGCAGCAAAGGCTATACTCAGCATTATTATTCCTTAAGGTAAAGTAAAATAATCATTATTTTCAATTTACACGTTAAAAGACTAGCATATCTTCACCTGCTAACATCTTCATTGATTTTATTTGATTTCAAATTCGATTTATCATCAGTCTTCGTCAAGCATGGCGCCAAATGTTTTAGTTTCTCAATCAGATGTTCTAGTTGGTGTAAAAAGGTTTCGGGCGTCTTCTCTTCGGGACTCGCTTGTACAATAGCAAGCAAACACTGGAATAAATCATTGTGCTGCCTTGAAGGTAAGTGTGATGGGTGATATTCGTAGTGTCTATTCAAACGCTGGGGACTACAAAACTTCTGAAATAAGAAAAATATATTATTATTCCACACTTATGTTAGGTGATACTAATTTTGTCTGTCTTTATGTTACAAACTATATGTTGTATATTAAATAATTCTCTTTGTGTTTAAAACTACAGCCTGTATATTACAGAACAACTGTAATTTAGTTTTTGATGTTGATTGCCATACATTTGTATGCGTAAGTTGTTGCAACAACAGTAATATTCAACGGACACTCACAGAGGAACACTGGAGACAGGAGACTGGCGTAACGTTTTTCTTCTTGATCTTATTTGGAACTTCCTCCATAAGGACATTTTTGGGTAACTTCACAATTCTCCCACTCTTAGTCACTTTGGTCTGAATGTTAAAGGAAATACTGTATTATGACTATCACAATGGAAATATTAATATTGATGTATATTAATAGGCTCCTATAGAATTTTTATAAATAAATTTACCTCGAGATTAATTTTGTGATCATCTTCACTTTCAGCGTCTATTTCGTTGTTAGTAACAATTTCCTTTTTGATATCTGGCTTTTTTTCTAATAGTAGTTCCTTATTTTTACCTACTACTGCTAAATCTTTAGGTGATACGACCCTGTAAAGGTATTATTTTCAAATGTTATCATTAAAACTTACATATCATAACTTATAATTATATATGATACATATCATAACATACTTGTAAATGTATTTAGTGTTTGTAACTGGATCGTAAGTGGGTTCCGGTGGTGTGTTCTGAGGATTATGGAATATTTGTAAGGCGTGATTCACAATCTTCATTTGATCATCACTGAGGCGGTTTAGACTGAAATCGGAGTTCACATTAATTTAAACTATTGCTACAGATACTAAAAGCATGAAAATTGTTAATATTGTAATATAAACTTATATAAGTATATATATATTTTTTTGTTGTTATTTTGTTAAGTTCAAAACCTCACCTATGGTATGTCTCACCCAGCTTCAGCAATTGAACAGATGTGTGACGGGATTTGTGACATCTGGAAAATTAATAATAAAATAACACATATCTCATGTGTAAACAAATGTTTATTTAGTTGTAACATACTTCTCCTTTGGTTTAATCTTTGGCAATATTCTTCCGTTATGAGATCTGGTTATGTTTGGGAGATCCTTCAATTTCACTATTCTACTGTTTATGTCCAGTTTGGGTACTGAAGCTGCTGCGCTTGCACCATTAGCTATGTATATTGGCTTTAAAATTACGTTGTTTGCTGTCATAGTATTGTTTTGTTTAGTCGGAGCTTTAACTTCACTTTTTGGAAGAAGAAAACTTGCTAATTTTAAATTGTTGCCAACCACGTTACATTCCTGTTTTTTTAGAATCCTTGGTTTGCAATTATTTTCCGTATGGTTAAGGTTAGTTTCCATTTTGCCGCTATTTTCGTAAAATCGTTTCAAATTCTCGCTAATGGGTTTTTGGGGGCTCTGCGTATTCTGTGTTATGACATACGATTTCGACTAAAATAATTACAAATTAGTATTTGTAAACATAATAATAACACAAGATATAAAAGCAAATAAATAATACCTGTGTTACACCTGGACTTTCTATAAAATACACGGGCGTGTACTGACAGGAATTCATAATACTGTTATCAGTAGATGTATTCATTATAAATAAAAATACAATAAATAATACTATATATAGATTTCTACATAACAAAATAGATTATAATTGAATCTCTTGTAAAAATTATAAACCACTTCCTTGTTGTGCTTGTCGATTCATGACGTACGTGTGAATGATTGATGACAGTGATGTTACCAATGTCGTTTAGAAAATTGTTAAGTTTAATGTAAATGTGATATTAATAAGTGTATTCATAATTATATCCAAAAAAATATTATTTAATCTCAAAATGTCTAATACTTTGGATAAAGATTATTATTCAATAAATTTTATGTAGTGAAAGAATTTTCTGTTATTCGGAGGTATTTGTTAAATATTCGAGATAACACGATATTTTATAAAATAGAATCTTAAAATAAATGTTGAAGTTTACCTTTATATTGCTAACATTTATGAGACAAAAATAAAAATTTTATTTAATAAGAAAATTGTTTTTATGGCAATAAAAAAAATCTTAGTCTATTCAAAGACAACATAACCTTTTCTTTCTGAATAGCCAAGCGCTGTCAAGCTAAGGTGATTACTGAGTAAATTGTTTTAAAAATCATTTTACCTTTCAAATTCTGATTATAAATTAATAAAAGCAGACGTTAAATAGTAAAGCTTATCGATTTGATAATATACTTTGCTTAATTTAAGTTCTTGGAAGTGTATTTCGAGCAAGTTGTTTCAGCCACGTGCGTGTGTTCAGGCAATATTGTTATAATTTGCAGGCATCAAAATGACGAACTCCAAAGGTTACCGCCGTGGAACCAGGGACTTGTTCGCCCGCAGGTTCCGTACCCATGGCACCATCCCTCTATCTACTTATATGAAAGTATACAAAGTCGGTGACATCGTCGACATTAGGGTAAGTACAAGTCAGTCATTGCATTTTGTAATTTATAGTTCAATTAAAGCTTTCCAACCTGAATAAATTTTCTTATGAATTGTTGTAGGGCAATGGTGCAGTCCAAAAGGGTATGCCACACAAAGTTTACCACGGAAAGACCGGTCGAGTGTACAACGTCACAGCTCACGCTCTTGGAGTCATCGTGAACAAGAAGGTTGGTGGAAGGATCATCCCCAAGAGGATCAACATCCGCATTGAACACGTCAAGCACTCCAAGTGCCGAGAGGACTTCCTCAAGCGTGTGAAGGAAAACGAGAGGTTGCTAAAGGAAGCCAAGGCTGCCGGAAAGGTCATAAACCTCAAGAGACAACCACAGCCCCCCAGGGCTGCTCACATTGTCAGCGGTACAGAGAAACCAGTCCTGCTCGCTCCTATTCCATACGAGTTTGTAGCCTAAAGTGAAATATATTATTTGTAAGACATAATGTTTTTATTTTAATAACTATCTACTCTTATCCCTCAAAACCTTGTTGAATTTTTTAGAGGTTTTATTAAAAAAAAATTTAATACTTGCAGTCGGCATTATTTTTTCATTTTGTTTTTAAATCAGCGTTAATTATATATGAACATTCTTATCCCTGTAATGAGTAAGTTATTTTAGATGTCTACTTATTTTCAAACAAACAAATAAATATTGTAAAATGGCGATCTGGTTCTAGCTAATGATTATTTTCTCTTTACTAAAAAGTTTCTTAAATTAGGATTATTCTGGAAATGTATCTTTGCCGACAGCTACGTTCATAATAAGCGTCGCGTAATTTCGTACACAGTACATCTGTTATGATGTGATCCAGCGAGAATTACGTTATGAAAGGATAAGTTAAAGCATATATGTTCTTCCGATGTCTAAACTATATTAACGGCAAGTTCCATCAATATGCGTTTACTACGTTTTAAGCGAAAGAAAAAAAAAACATCCTTATAAGTTTTTGATATTTTAGTAGATATTTTTAAGCCTAATATTTTGTTGAGCATATTTTATAGATTTAGAAAATTTTGTCAGACTTACATTTACTAATAACGTTGGTTAAAATAAGATCAAATTTTTTAGACAGTCAAATTATGTAATATAAGAATACCTAAAGTTCACGGGTACATATTTAATTAAAAAATAATTGTATTTATCGCGCCATTTTGTCATGTCACATTTTACACTTGCGAGTATACCTCGTATTCCCGCGTTCAGGTTTATCGTGAAGAGGTGTACCTCGGGCAAAATGTTGTAATATCAAGTTATGTAGTAAATCCGAAAAACAGATTTATTTAAATAAGTTAACATATGAAGATCATTTTACATCATATCAACATAATTCGTGTGGTCATAAATAAGAAATGTATTTATTCCATTTCACATTTAAGGTGACATAAAATATGATTGTACATCTTGAAGTAATATTTATTAGTATTTTCTTTCATTTCTCCTCAGATTCAATTATTTTAGTTATTAATCTCTAAATAATTCTAAAACTGCTTCAGTTGTGGTAGATTTTTTTATCATCCTAATCAAGTATTTGTTTAATACCGGGTAATGCTTGGCTATCATTACAAATGTTGGTAAGTACACTGCCTTAGTTAAATCCTATTAACTTTTTCCTTGAAGACTACCACATTGCGAGTGTGAGGAAACGGAGACACAGACAATGTCTCTATCGCTTTATTTTTTATTTAATTTTTTTTTATTCGGCCGGTACTAGAAAGGCATACTCGAAAGGATCGAGGCAGTGACTCGATAATACATAGCAATCTTTCTTATGGTATTTTTTCCAAGTTCATTACTTGCCTCAAAATTTAGAAATATTTCGTTGAAAGAACCAATTTTCATAACAAATAAAGTAAATAATTGAAGACTTCGAATTTTTTTTCCGTAATAAAAAGTTATATTGATTCCTTTGATTGCCTTTTGTCAAATAGCTGAACCTTTTGTACTTACTAAATCCAATCCAATAGTTTCTTAAGACGTTCTTTCCTCGTAGCAATATCTTTTGTTTAATTCTTTATAAATACCAACCACATTTCAATAACCATCCGAGAAATTAAATTCAAAAGGATTTTTGAAGAAAAAAAAAATTGGAAAAATTTGACCGCGTTTCTATTTTTTTTTATTCCAAACATATTCAAGCCGGAAAAACAATTGAAAGTTTTTTTTTATTATTAAATCGGTCATCTGCTTCTGCTGATAACCATTTATTATTATTATACAGTAATATATTTAAGAACCTTAACCTAAAAATAGACATACTTGAAAAAAAGCTTCTTTTCATCAATTTATTTTTTAGAAAAGAATAAATACGGTCAAA
This sequence comes from Danaus plexippus, assembly GCF_018135715.1. NCBI lineage: Eukaryota > Metazoa > Arthropoda > Insecta > Lepidoptera > Nymphalidae > Danaus > Danaus plexippus. Next base: position 1,305,465 of record NC_083547.1, read on the forward strand.
ATTAAATATTACATACTCTTAGATTTAAGTTAAATTTAAAAAAAAACTTACTAAAACTCTTCTACATTTTTAAAATGTATATAGATAATAACAATTTGAAGTAAATAAACATCACAGGTTATAATTTTAAAATGATTTTTATTTACAAATGAATGAATTTCAATAAGAAGAATAATATATTTTTCTTTTATCAGTGTTCCAAATTAAATCTCAATAACATATGCCACCTCAACTTTAACAATGCGGCATATTAACATTATTTAAGGTGTCTATCTTAATTATATAAATTAATATATTTAATGAAACTTAACAAGTAGCATCCCTAGATTGGTAGAAAAGTATATATCCTGTCTCCGATGACTTTTGTATATCAGAAGTTAGGCCGTAGAAGTCTTCTATAGCTGATGCATCAATTTTCTGCAAGCAATATATTTTACTATTAAAATTCTGTAACATTTAACTTATAATATCCATAAATTACAAAGACTTAATGATTGTATGAAATTTGTATACTTCTATCAAATGTGGTAAGTGTGGCTTGTAAATAAAGCTTTGGTCGCTCGGGATAGTTCTCTGATATATTAACATTATGTAAATTATCTTAATATGTTGTATTGAGGTCAGAATCATTAAAGGTATAAATTCATACACACATCAACCATATCATCATCAAAGAGCAGCCAGAACCCATGACTCTTGACAATGCTGATGTAATGTCCACGGTTGGGTCCGGAGCCACAGTGCACCACAACAGCTACTAGGTCGTACAAACGATCAGGGTTCACAGCGTCATCCGACTGCAAAACCATTGACACTACATAGCCACAGCACTTTTCCATGAGAGAAGAATATAAGTAAGAAGCACAAAAGAAATACTATGGCAATTGTTGTATGTAAACAAAATTTGCAAGAAATCTGACTTATGATATATTTAAAAGCATAACAGGCTGGCCATTATGTGATTGGTAAGTTATTTATCGGGTAAAGGTATGTTTCAAATTACCTGTTGCTAAATAAATGTATTGTTTTAAAACATTGCACATTTCTCTTTTAACCCAATTAATGCAGAATTAGACGGAGTGGTTACTACAAACTATCACATACAAAATATAAATACTAACGGTGTTAAAGAGCCTCAACTCGAGCGGGAACACAACTCTATGCGACACTTTGATATGCCTATTATACTGTTCCATGTATTTGAATCTCTTCAAATGTAACGCTAGTATCAGCGGCAACTTCTTCACCCTCATACGTTTCTGTGCCTCTTGGTAACTGCTGCAGTTGTCACATTTGAATTTGTTGTCGTTGCAAAGGGTTTCTGTGTCACTGAAGCACTTGAGGCAGTGTGTTATACTCGTGTTCTGATCAACGTCCACCTGGAAGTAATAAGTGGGATCTATGAAGTCCAGATTAATAGATATATTGAGTGATATTTGTCTATACTCTACATTTTCAGTAAATATTTTTTTTTGACTGAAAATTTATATTGAGAAAATATATTGAAAGAAAAAAGTTTACATTATAATGGGGGATATTAGTGAGATTTAGTAGTTTGTTGGCTCACTGGTTTGAGAAAATACAGTGGAAATGCCACTAAGAGAGATCTATGTCCAACAGTGACCTTTAAAATATGGCATTTGAATCATATTTATTTTATATTTAGTTAGCATTTTATTGAAATGTAATTCAATTATAAAAAGTTTTTTGGAATGATATTTTTACAAAAAAACATTTAATCAAAAAAACGGAACATTTCAATACTATAGTATTTCAAAACAAGTTTTGCTCCTAGTATCACAAATTACAATGAACATTGTTTGGCACAACCAAATTTTACAAAGCAAATATTTTCAAGTCCATTGTTGGCGTGTTAATATTATGTATATATTAATGACCTGTAAATCGAAGAAGTGCTCGTCCTTACTGCTGACCGTTTCACAGTTCAGACACCTCGTCTCGCTAGTTAGAGTTCCCTGGAATATCTCGTGAACCCACGTCGGCTCCGTGTTCTGTGGTATACTACCGTTGCAGGTAACATTCTCTTTCACACCATCAGTTTTTTGTAATTTCAATGTGCTTTGATTTCTTTCAGCTGAAGAGATATATAAGGATTACTATAAAATTGATCCCAATCATCATTTGATGTTACAAAAAATTATAATTTTTCACTAATTTACAGAATATAAATAACTCTGTAACTATGAAATGACAAGGCAATTGTAGAGAACCTTTGCATATAATAAATGCTTTTATACATATATATATTAAGTCATAATTTCATAGAATATCCTCTTTAACTCTATAAACTGTTCTCAATATAGATAAGAAAATAATCACATTGTTTTCATAAGCAAGATAACATACAACATACAGTAAGTTTATATAGATGGTATTAAAATTGAGACAGAAAAAAAACTATACATTTCTATATTATGTAATTACTAGAGAATTTTTTGTTTAATACACTGTCCACGACTCACCCAATATTATTTCATTGATGTGGTTTATAAGAAAATTTAGAAATTCGTGAGCGTCCTGTTGCATATAATTATCAAATTCTTCTGTAAACAAAATCAAATTCTTGTAACACAATATTTTTACTTATTTATTCTTGTATGTATTTATTATATTATTTTACCTTTTTCTTTTCTTAATCTAGCTATAAATTTTTTAGGTGCAATGGACCCTACTTTTTTCTTCTGTGTCGCGATGCTATAAAACAAGTCGGCTAAGCATGTTAGTAGAGTCTCCTTGGTTCTCTTGTTCTTAGCTTTGTATTCTAGTACCCTGTCTCTAAATGGTCTACAGAAGTACAGGGCTTGTAAAACGGAATTACTATAGCAGGTGTTGCCAAACTGGAAAAAATAATCATCGTAGAAAATTTAATGAAATAAATTGATTATATAAAAATTATCATAGCAAAGAATTTATTTCAGTATCCATTTTATGTGAAAGGAGATAGTGAAATAGATAAATTATTTCTGAAGAAGCACTACTACTTACATAATACATTTTATTAATTTTTAAATATAGACGTTATTTGGTATTAACACAAATATAATTTTTTTTTTTGCTACTTATTTAGAATAATAAAAAAAAAGTTTACATAAAATATGTTGTCTATTAAACAAGTCAATGTTCCAAAGCTATGTGTATGAAGTATCGTTGGTTACTCACATTAACTAAACCAAAATAATGCTCGTTCGGTGGAAACTGCTCTGACCCAATATCTCTTTCTAGCTGCGATATATTTGCGCCCTGTAAAAATATGTTGCACCACTCATCTTAACTAAGATTCTGATTAGATATTCAACACTTTGTTCAGTTACAATGTTTATAAATTTTTTCAACATAATCCACAGATGAAATTTAAATATTAATCCCTTTATATATATTCATCAACGTCGGCTATTTTATTTTTACTTACCATTCTCTGTTGGAAGTTAAGGCCGAGATCCTGACATATTGACATTTGCAATCCTGTTTCAATAACTTTATTATAAAACACGTGTTACTTTAGCCAATAAATTTAATTTACATTAATTCAGCGGCCGTTTTTAGTAGCATAATTATGAATCCGTATAGCTTATGCAAAATAAGCACAACAGTCAGTCAACTAACGTCCATGACAATCAATCAATTCATTGACATTTAATTTCAGGTTTGCCACTGTGTCACATTATACGTAGTACTTAATCGACTTTCAATCGATAATATGAAAGCTATCAGTAGAAGTAAGCAAGTAGTAGAAAAGATAAAAATAAAATTTTATCGAAGCTAAGAAGGAAACAAAACTATTTACCAAGTAAATAAATTACATGGCATTCCGGTCATATCATTCAATATTATCTAATTTTAATAAACTTAATTCTTTTCTTTTCAGTGCCGATGGTGCAACTCAAACAAATTCTTTCCAAGTGAAATTTATTATATTTACTTTTATACTAGAGAACTTCAGAAATAATAAAAATATCCTTTTCTGAACCGCATTTAAAGGAATTTTATGTAATATTTAAATTATACACTATTTAAATGCAGCTGTAACATACCACAGCCGCTCTCTTCAGTCTAAAATTCTTATTCCTTTATTTGTAACTTTATCTTTTTTTCACAAATTTTTAATTTCTCAAAATCGATTTGAGTGTAGAAGTCGATTAGAATAATCGGTTTCTTTAAAATTATTTTCATTTATTCTATACTCTATGCTTACTTTACATAATGACAAGTTTCATATACTGCCAATTTAACTTGTCTGTATACTCTATTATTCTGCAATTTTCATCGACTCTATTATCTTGCGAGTCGCGAGTTCCCTAATCGAAACGGGAATAAGGAACGCAACATAATTAAAAATCTGTGCCGGATTTACGTGTACGTTGTTGACGTGGCGCTGTAAATTATAAAGCTAGAATTTCTATATTTTAGTCACTGAAAAATTGATTTTACTGAAATTACGTTAATACGCTGCGAAATGTAAGTATTTTTTCCTAGAAAATAATATTGTTTATCGAACCTATTTTAGAAATTCTATGCCGGCTTGTGAAATTATCCGGCGAAAGATAAGACCAGAAAATTATTTAAATTTTTTAAGTCCATGTTTCTTTTATTTAATGTTTAAACAATGTTATTACTTTTCAGTTAATTGTTGCTGCTTTACTATGAAAACTCATGATAGTTTAATTTTACTGCGCTTTTGCCAATAACAATAATTTCTTTGATTATTTCAAATTGATATTTTCCTCAATAAAAAATAGCGCTGTAAAAATAAATATTTTGAAAACCTTGTGTTAAGTAATGAAATATATTTTTGTCACAATAAGTGTAGACTTTTTAAGCGTATGTACAATTCTTTAAAGTTTTTTGTGTTTTTGCAGAATGTTAATAACATTGTACACAGTTCTTGCCATAACAGCGGTATTTGCTGGTGTTCCCAACCAGGATGAGTCTAAGCGGATGATGGACCACTTGTCGGATGCTGAACATTATAGAAATGAGCATCACAACAAACAATTTGACCATGACGCATTCCTCGGGGAAGATCAAGCTAAAACATTTGATCAATTGTCGCCTGAAGAAAGCAAGAGAAGACTAGGGTAGGTCTAAATTTAAAAAACACATTTTCTGGACATGTTATAACTCTGCTACACGAATTCAAAATGTCTAGAACTTTCTGACTGTAAGTTTAAAGTGTAAAGGTCAATTGTTATACAAAGTATGTCCTCTCTCTGAAAACAACATTGTAAACTAATTGATTTTAGTCAAATATTACGTCAGTGACATCATTTGTTAAAATCTGAATAATAATTATATATTGTTAGTCTTTGTTCCTTATTTTTCATAATTTCATCTGTTAAGTTTTTTAAGAAAACACTGATATATGGAAAAAATATGACTTGATTTCAACAGTTATCTTGCAGTATTTGATATTGCATGTTTGGAAGTTACAATCATGTATACTACCAAACCAATTTGGATCGCTGAATTGGAAAAGAAAAGGAATTTTTATTGTGAACTAGCTTCCTGGGTTCATGTTTTATATGAGATATTAAACAAGCAAAACGAAATCGCATTTCTAATCTAGTTAAAATGACTAAGTATATGGTTAATATCCTACTTATAAACTTGCAAGTTATATATGTGTGTGTATATGCACATATGTATGTATGAATGCTTTGATATATCTATGAAACTATTAATTTTTATTTTTTTCGCATACAAATCTATGTAACATATTTTAAAAATATAACTTTGTCTCTAGCAACGTAGCCCTGACATCAGAGTAAGGTATAATTTGTATCATAAAATAGGTTTCGTTTAAGCGGAATAATGCTGACAATCAGATGACCATATTATGTATTGTTTTAAGACAACATTAAAGTCTCTGAGCCTTGCTCAAAGTCTGTATGGACGAAATCACAGACAAAAATTGTTGTAATATGAATTATGTTAGATTTGTAAATTATTTAAATGCAAACAGTTCTGCTGGATTTATAAGTCTCAACATGATTGCCTCCCACTCGGTATGTGGGTTACATAAACTGCGACACCTCAAATGTGTATTCAGCTGTTTAAACACGCCGTGTTATATTAACTTAAACGATATAAATATCTTTATAGATCCTACTAATAATCAAAATTTTGTTTAAAGTATTTTTTTTCATAAAATTTTTAATCGTAATACGTATTTAATTTGAAGAAAATTTGATGGTATGCACCGAAATTAACTCGCCCACTCCGTATCTAGAGTTCACCGACCTCGTTATCATATTTGATAATATTTTTTTCCAGAATCATCGTCGACAAGATAGATTCTGACAGTGACGGATTTGTTTCTCTCGTTGAGTTGAAGGATTGGATTCGTTACACGCAGAAGAGGTACATCGAGGAGGACGTGGAAAGACACTGGAAGCAGCACAGCCCTAATCATGACGACCTTATTCCTTGGGAGGTAAGGACTATTTTTATTTAACACAATTCATATATCGTAGTTACGTTTTAGTTTACAATTAAATTAAAAAATATATATATACGGGGCAATGACTCATAGCATACAGCTGACGCATGTACTATATATTTAAAAGATTTAATAAATTTATCTTCTAAAAGTTTTTAATCGAAATATTTTTATAGTGTGACACATCTGTGTACACTCAATTGTATATTTGTCAAATAAATTAAAGTTATCTGTGGCCATAAATAAGGAAATATAGAACAGCCCTTATAAAAAGTATTGCTGTGAATTCATTAATAATTAGCTCGTTAGTCATATATATATATATACATTTATATAAAATGTATTTGGTAAATTGAAATCTTAATTATGTGTATATGTATACAGATATATTAATATAATTTTCCCTATATTTAAGACATACAAGAAGAATGTGTACGGCTTCATGGAAGATATGACAAATAATGAGTTGAGGAATGCCGAGGGTGCGACTTACACCAACCTGATGAAGAGAGACAGACGCAGGTGGCATTATGCTGGTAAATAGAAAAATCTATCAATTAATAGTCGATTTTTAACCCACTTTGAAGATATTTTGATAATTTTAAGTCACATAGAAAACCTTTTTATTATGTTACATATTTTAATTATCTGTGCTGACACTGCATGTATTCGATATAACTAATTTGTGATTCCTTGATTTGCTATGATTATTTTTATAAAATTTTAAATAAGTATAATATTTAATAAAACACACTGTCCATCTTTACTGTAGTCTACTATAATGTAATACTGAAAACCGCATTAAAATAGGCACAGCCATATCCAAGTTGTCATGAACAACAGTTGAGTATGAGTTGAGTACATATTTTTTCTTTATCTTAAAAAGGGGGGAAATAATAACATAATGAGCTATTTTTCTAACATTTTGACATCTCATCGCCTTAAAATTCGGTCCGGCCCCGCCTTAAATTAGCCTTCCACTCTAATTGTTAAAAGAATAGACAAATTGCCAGATAGCATATAGAAAATAAAACATGTCTGAAAATGGAGTGATTTATATTTTCATAATAAAAGCATTTTTTATATATATATTTTAACAGCAAAAACAAAAACCATTGTTTGATTCTCAAATACACCCCTGAAAAGAGGTTTAGCTTAATAAGATCTAAGACTATCGCGAGTATTCAGTTAAATAAAACTAATATTATCGGATTACACGTTATTTTATTAGTTCAAACTACATACTCGGGACGTTTCATTCGTGATCACGGTTAGTTAGATTAGTTAATATCAGTTTCATTAAGAGGTTTAACCTCTACCTGAACCTGATCCTGAACCTTTTAAAATTTGTACCCTTAATAAATTTGTATGTCGATATTTTCAGACGGTGATCAAGATGATGCTCTGAACCGCACCGAATTCGGCTGGTTCCTTCACCCCGAGGACCACTCCGGCATGAGAGACGTGGTCGTTCTGGAGACTATGGAAGACATAGACAAGGATAAGGTATAATACTAGCACACCTTAAAAAAACTGCGTCAAAAGACCACAGTATAAAAAAATATCTATACATTTATTGTTTTTTTTTTTCAATAGTGGTGAACACTTGCACATAATATTCTGCCAATGTAATGAAGAGCAGGGATTTTTTTTTTGTATACTATGTGGACTTAGTCTTGAGTATAATTTTCATTTCCATTGCATGGGCGTATAGTGGGTAGTGTACAATATGAGAGGTCACGCTATACTCAATTACTTAATACATAGTAAGTATTTGAATGAAATGACACTGAGATACAGGCCTGTGAAGACACTTTGAACTTTTAGTCTAGAGTGGATTCTTATATTCTTGATCCTTGCTCGATGAGTTCATTGTCAAGACTTCAATCTCATCATACAAATAACCTAATATTTGAGGTACACAAAAAATATAACACACAAGCAAGTAAAGCAATTCTTTGAATGTGTTCGACGTACAATTTTCATTCATTCATTCACTCGTTTCGCTTGTCCAGGACGGTAAGGTGTCCCTGGAGGAGTACATCGGTGACATGTACAAGCCGGAGGAGGGAGACGTGGCCGAGGACGAGCCGGACTGGGTCAAGCAGGAGAGGGAACAGTTCACGGGATACAGGTCTGTCTATATATACGTTAATATATGTATACACACAGTATTAGAGTCTACACAGTCGTGTCGGTTGCACTGTTTATAACTCACGGCTGTACGGTTTTGAATGAAAATTGTTGGACCTAGCTTAGTCAGCCATACATTTCAAATTTTGAAACTAACGCATTCGTAGTCGCGGGCGACAACTAGTATGTAAGCTAAACGTCAGATCCATGACGTTTGTCAGTGAAAAAACTACGAAGCAGATAAATTTAATTAGAAAACTCTTTAATATCATTGTAAATTTCAGAGACACAAACAAGGACGGTTACATGGACGAGCGCGAGGTGAAAGAATGGATCGCCCCGCCCGAGTTCGACCACGCGGAGGCCGAGGCGAGGCATCTCGTGTTCGAAGCGGACTCGGACGCCGACGAGAAGCTGACCAAAGACGAGATACTGGACAAGTACGACCTGTTCGTCGGATCACAGGCGACCGACTTCGGCGAGGCCCTGGCCAGGCACGACGAGTTCTAGATTGGAATTTTATTCGAGAATATTCGTTCTCGATATAAAATATTAGCGTCTCAACAAAGTTTATGTTAATTAACAGCTCGAATTTTATGTTTCTGGTGTATTATTTGTCTTTGGTACAAACCTGTGTAATCATGTCGTACAAATAAAAAATCGTATACATTAATTCCCATAAGTTACTCACAGTTAATATCATTAACCATTTATTTACAATGATTTTTATTCTTAGAAACGGTGTTGCTAGACGCTAAAAATTCAAATGAAAAATTACTTCAGTGTTGCCAGCTTGAAATTAAAATATTTTTAGGGCATCTTTTGTTTATGTATCGCATTATATATATATTGTCTGAGCCATATAAGATTGTCTGTAGATTTAGTTTTATATAATAATATATTAACTCATACTAAAATGTTATTAGTGAATCTCTTCAACTTGTGAAATTATTTACTTACATTAGTAATAATTAAATTAGCTAAGACTTATCGTAAAATGCCAAAGCTTTTGATGACTAATCTGTTATAATAACTTTACTATCTGTGTTACTACTTAATATTACTGAAATTCCATATTCTATGCATTTAATATTGTTTTTAAGTAACTTAGTTTAAGAAATGAGTCGATCTTGTTTGAGAGCCATTAAATGTTTCCTGTATTCCAACGTAACGTATTTTTTGAATAAACGATTTTGATTTTAATTTTTTATTTGCGACGCTACCGAACACCTCTCATCTGCTTATAATATCTGTGTTTTTTTTTTATTTATCGACATTTTAAGATGGAAGAATTTAAAAAGTTTGATTTCGTATTTACATAATTCTGTTTTCAATAATCGGGAAAGCAATTTTTGTCCTCATTCCCAAAAAAGATCGAGTTACTGATCCAAAAGATACTAAACCGATAGCCTTAACAAACACCGTAGTTAAAATCCTTTTCTCGCTCCTGCAAACGAGAATGACGCGGTTCATGCTTAACAACAGGTATTTTAGGCCAAATCACCAGAAGGGTTTTTTACTGGGGATTTCTGGATGCCTAGAACACAACACATTGTTGTCGGAGAGCTTAAAAGTTGCCAGAAAAAGCGAGAGACAAATAACAGTTTGTTGGATAGACTCAGAGAATGCGTTCGGGTCGATACAACACGAGCTAATGTCACTCGCGCTAAAATGGTATAACTTTCCAACAGTAGTTAGTGAACGCGTCATATTACTCAAAATTAAAGTTTTCTATAATATCTAAAGAAGGCGTTTCAAAAACTTTGAGATATAATGTAGGACTATTTCAGGGCTGTTGTTTGTATCCAATAATATTTAATATTGTTATTAATATTTTAGTAGATACACTAATCAGTAACGAGAAGAAATGGGGGTATCGGTTCAAGTTCAATAACAAATGCACAGAATCCATCTTAACCTTCGCTGACGATCTCGCAATACTGACACGTAGCTCCAAACACTCAAGTTCTATTGGATGAGGTGAATAAATTCTGTGAGTGGACGGATGGATTGAGGACAAAACCAAATAAATGTCACTGTCTGTGTCTCGGTAGGCGAAATACAAAACATACCTCATACGGTCCGGGATTATCGTTAGGCGGTCAATGCGTTTCTACGGTTACGGAAAATGCTCCTTTTAAATTTCTCGGTCGTAAGATTGATAATATAGGTCGTACTCCGTTTTTAGAAGGAATAGTAGATAGCTTTTTGAACGATCTTAACAAGGTCGATAACCAACCAATTAGTAACGTCAACAAACCTTGGATCTACGATAATTATCTAATATCACGTTTGAATTCGCCTTTCCTCGTCTATGATTTTAGTAAGACTCTTCTTTCAAAACTAGATGCAAGTGTCGTAAAGGTTTTGAAGTTTTGGCTCGGGCTCGCGCTATCGGCTGATTCGTCAGCGTTATTCAGGGATCGAAACAATTTTGGAATGAATCTAAAAAGGCCATCGGAGCTCTATAAACACCTAAGAGTTTCCAAGAGACATATTCTGGGGAAGTCTCAGGATGGCGTTATTACATCACTCCCAAAAGACAATGATGCCCTAGAGCTAGAATCGAGACTTCAATTCCACAAACAGTTTATGATAGGAGTACAAAGTAATAGAGTAGGATTAGGATCGAGTAGGAAGGCCAAAGATACGGATATATTAAAGTCCTTTATACGGCAAGACGAGAGTTCTAAATATAAGATCCATGCAATGAACTTAGAAATGCAGAATGAGTGGCTACACATCGGAGATTTTTGCATCCCATTAGCATTAAAATGGCGCACTTTAATTCATGATTGGTCGCCAGCACTGCTAAAATTTTACCTCAATGCGTTCCAGATGACTCTCCCAGATCAGAGTAATTTAGTAAGATGGGGCAAAGGTACCGAAAACACTTGCTACATCTGCGGGGAGGCAGTTGGAACTGCTAAGCATTTGCTGGTGGGATGTAGGGTACTCCTGGATAGCGGTCAATACTAGACCGGACAAATTTTTATATTCGCGAATTTTAATAGAGCTCACGGTTCTTTGGGAAACCAACATCCCCAAAGACCATGCCATCAAGGTCAAAAAGTATTACGAGCTCACTAACGACCTCACTAAGGATATGTTCATTGTAAATTTGTACGCGGTAGAAGTAGGAGCGAGAGGTATAACAGCCAAATCTCTCTACAACCTGCTAAAAGACATAGGCCTGCCAAGAACTAACATCAGTTCATTCTTGAAACGTGCGTCGAAGGCAGCCCTAGCAGGTTCGTTTCATATTTGGTTAGGTAGAGCGAGGAGCTTAGACAGTGGAGGTGAGCGTTTAACGCGCGTTAGATAGAGGCCCCTTACACCTACACCTGGGTCGCAAGTCCCAGGCACTGTTGAATCTCCTCTCCCTGCAATGCGATGGAACCGGCACCCGCACGATGAATCCATGGTATGCTGAGAGGTTTCGTCTTTTTTTGAATTGGTATTGTAAACATATTCTTACTTTTTTTAAAGCTATGGCTTCATTCCCACTGAATTCATGGAATATTTTGACAAACACAAAGTTGCTATTTGTTGGACGAATTATAACCTTGAGTACTGTGAGGGGGAAACACGAAGGAGTTTGTCGAATGGAATATAAGCGTTTATTTAATTACTGTTATTATTACTCTTTATTTTTTTGTTTTTTATTTTTTTAAGGAAGACTAGTTATATTTTTACCAGCACCTAAAACAACTAAAAATACATAAATAATAATCTGAACTTCTCTGTATATTATGTTAGTGATGATTGATGTGATGCCTTTCGAAGTGTCAATGTTATAAGGAAATATTGACATTTCTTAAATGTCAATATCAAATTGCTTGTTGAATAGCTTTTCTCTTACGACACTGGCAGAATATACCTGCTGTGCGCGTCTTTGCTCGGATGAAGGCCATATTATATAAAAAAAGCTTTTCTCTTAGAAATAAATATAAGGTTTTTTGAACTGCGCTGTAATAGTTTATGATACAATTTAAGAAATCAATTAACCGTAATATTGCGTAGCTTTTTTTTTTTACTTATCGATCGACCGGTTCGAAAGATTTGATGTTTTACTACTTCAATTAAATTACAGACTATTTATCTATGATTTAATTAAAATGGCGACCTTGACCTGAAAAATTTTGGGATATATCCGCAAAGCGTCTTCCCATACAAGAATGTAACTTGTTTGATAGTTTTATAATATATAAATAAAAAAACGTAAACAGTCTGCAATTTTCGATCATTAAGAGAAAACTACTGTATAAATATCAATTAAATTTCCCAGTGTTATTTCTTAAGACACGTGGTCGTTATACTCAAATATTGCGATAACTTCATTTAATATAAAGTTATTAAAATCTTCATTAATTATTTTCATTAAATACGAGTTTACTATCGTAATTGTTTTTGTACCTGCTAAAAGGAAGACAAATATCAAGTAGTGTTTTAATCCGTACTATGATGACGATGTGAGCTACAGGTCTGTATGGTTACAATAAGTTTGCACGGTCACAATTCATACAAAGCGTTTATCGTTCCGTATTGAATAGAGTAATGAATGAAAAACTCTAACGCTCCGTACGTAGCCTGACGATGCAACTTTCGGGTAAGCGTACAGGTCTGCATATGTGGAAAATAAGAATATCTGTGTATGTACAATACAAAGAATTTTTGGTTCAATAAAGAGTACATAAAATTGTGTTATAATATGATTTTATAAATAACTAGATTTTGCTCGCGACTTCGTCCGCGTAAATTTCAGAATAAGTTATATATAGCCTTTCCCCGTGACTTCGTCCGCATTGGATAGTTTTTTTGTATAGTAGTATGAAAAAACCTGAGCGGTACTTTTTTGTACGTATGTTTGAATTTTGCCGAGATGGGATGAGGCCATACTGTGACTATCATAGGTTAGGTTAATACATTTTAAGAAGAAGATAGGTTACTGCAATACATTTTTATATACGATGTTTTTTGTTTTTCCTTCCTTGGCCAGAAAAGTAATTTTACCCAAGGGAATGCGTCATTTTCCCGGGCTAAAAAGTAGCCTATGTCCTTTCTCGGGTATCACAATATCTCCATACCAAATTTCTTGCAAATTATTTCAGTAGTTTAGGCGTGATTGAGTAACAGACAGACAGACAGAGTTACTTTCGCATTTATAATATTAGTATGGATATATACTGACGATGAAGCTAACCTGAGAATTCTTGTAGAGAAAAAAAATATCTTTATGAATTAAATAAAAAACTTTTTTCTTCATCTTCGTTTTAAATAAAATATCATCGAGAGAAGTTTAATTTAAAACTTAATTATAAAATAAACAACTTCGAATAATACTTTAAAAGAGGTTTTAAGGTTATTTGCTGTTAAATATATACGTACATAATTATTAAGCGCCTTTGAGTTTGGTTTCCGAGTGTGCAAAGACGTAGGATAATCTGACTCTGTGGTTACTGTATAGTATCACAAAAAATTGCCGTGGGTGTAGTCTCAATACGCTAATGTTTTTTATTTGATTTACTACAAAAAAGTCGCGAATGGACTTTTTCTCAAAGTAAACAGACAAAGAATATTAAGGTACGAACATATATTCAATTTTATGAATAGATATTATATCTAGTTAGGAATAATTGTAGCCATACGCCATGATGCAGTAAATAGTTTTATATCCTTTTCGATATAAGAAAATTAAATCCTATTTATTTTGTATGTATATGGTTCAAAAAGGAAAAGTTAAAAAAACATGGCAATTAGTTTAAATATTTTCATAAACATTTAACAATTATTAAATACACACATACCGATGTTTAAAAACTCATATCTTCAGGAAGTTCAGGAAGTTCCGGAAGTGAAGCAAAAGCAGAAAAATTGAAAGAAATAAAGAGAATAAAGAACAGTTTCCTTAAAATTAAATTGACTTTTATTTCTTACGTAATATATTTTACGTGCCGTCTCAATGAAATCACGTGACAACTCAAATGAAATATTCCAAATATGACCATAACTTAATTTTTTACTTGTGTAGTTTTGTTATCACAATTACGTGTTGAACTAATTTTGTAATTCGCGCCATTAGACAACACTTATGTTTATTCTAAATTGGCATAGCCAGTTCCAAATTTTACCAATAAAACTTATATCAACTCGCTTTTAAGTTCAATCTGCTTTTCTAAGAAAATAATAAAAATAATAAAATAATATTAATCAGTGTATTTAACAAAAACATACGGAGCGTTAACAGTCTTTCAATTATAAATCTTCGCAAATTATTGTATAAAAGTAGGTTAGCTAATGAGGAACGCTAAACGCTTCCTATATAATATGACTATGCAAATCTAGAATAAGCGTAGTGTCCAACACAAAACAACAAAGAACTGAAAAAAGAGCTAATGTCTATGCCTATACAAAAGCCATTAAATCCATAATGACCATTCTCTGAAAAATAACATATTTATTTGACCTTGACTAATGTCAAATACATATACATGTTTTAAATGTAAAAATTATTTAGTAGCTATCTATAGGGAAAATTATGAATGACGTTTATGAGTCTCTTTTGACTTCTAAAGTACTACGATACGTAGTATTTACTCAAAGTTCTGAACTATATGGATACGAGAACGTGGTTAAAATGGCAATTTGTCTTTATAAACATGCTTTTTCTACGACCCGTCTGTGCATACTACATTTTGCGTAGTTTATTGCACAAATATCCAATTCGTGCTTCCGGAAAGAATTTTATGCTAGATTAAGTGTAATGAAAAGTTTTTAACCCCATAAGTAAACTATGTGTTCCCGTTATTGAATTTAGAAAAGCAGAATAACAAAATTTACTTGTCAGTTACACACGGCTGCAAAGGTGCTTTTGATTTCTAGTTTTATATAAATGTTCATAATTCTGTGCAATATTAAATTAATCGCGAGATTTGGCAACAGCGTAAAATCTGACGCAATATCGTTCGATTCGCTGATCAAAGGTTCAGCGTCAATCGCATGTTTGCAATTCGTAAACCTTACATTTAGCATCATACGAATAATGTAAGGTATCTGCGATTCACGTGCTCTTTAACATTACCATTATTGTCATAGTCCTTCACCAACTACGACTTCGAATCCATCTACTAAAGGATGAAATGACAGGCAAACACTTTCCTGTCGAAGAAAAAAAAAAGTAAGAATATTTTTTCGCAACTTAAATTGAAAGATGAGAGAAGAAGATTTTTTTTCCCAGTCTCGTAAATCATGATAATTGTTTATTTAAAAAGAAATTTAAAGAATTTTCTCTAACACGATGTAATTATTGAAATATAGTTGAAAAACTCCATGTTATATCCAAGCCGATATAGGATGTGAAATCAACTGAGGCAGTCTAGTTGAAGTCACTTCGTTGCACGCTTGACTTGTGTTTACTAGCTTGGTATGCACCTACTTACTTCATTAGGGTTGATGTGCATTTATTCTCTATAATGGAAACTAAGCAGTACTTTAATCTCTATTATATTGCTTTTGGCTGAATGGTTATAATTATTTTGAATTACTCGTATTAAAAATTACAAATATTCATAAATCAAATCAGTAATAGATTTATTTTCGTACGTAGCAATAGTTATAACCAAAAATATAATACTCGGTTAACGGTCATTATAATTCAGAATTTTAAATGAATGCTATTCATAATTTAAATATGAATGACAATTTGAATAATGCGCATTGTTTGTGGAATTTTTAAAACGTTATTGTATTGTTAGGTACATCTAATGTATGTAAACAGTGAGGTATATTTACGTGCTAAAATGCAAAGGAGTTCATATTTTTGCATGTTATTCTATACAATAACAACTCGGTTCATATAAGAAAAGGAATTTGTATGATAATTTTCATTTTGCATTCACTTGGGTTATTCTTCTTCGCGGCTTGTTGTGAATAGCGCTCAGGGGAAATTCTGGATGGTGTCGCTTATTATTGGCGGAGAAAATGACGATGTAACTGGAAGAGATATTGATGTATTAGAATTGTGTACCAATAAAAACAGTTACCCAAAACCGTAACGACTCCTTCCAGTCAATATCAAGTGCGGATAAGAATAGCACTAGCCTATAATTTTAGCTGAAAAAAAATATATTTTAAAAATTACGTTAAAAATTTCAGTTTCAGATTTTTTGTCTACTTGCTACCAATTATCTATAGAAAGTAATAAGACATCCCAAAACATATTGAAAGAATACTTATATAAAAATACATATATATATTTCCTCCAAAAAATAAATTCCTTTTAAGTGTTCTCAAACATCCGGATTTAATAAATGTTTACTGTTTATAGAAATAAGTGTAAGATCGAAATGTCATTTCAAGTTAAACGGTATTAATTTAGTACAAAATGAGCGAATGATTAGAGAGATGTTGACAATATTACTTTCAGAATTTCACGGGTACACATTTATATACAAAACTTTTTTTGGTACAACCTTTTTTTACCCGAATTCCACCCAATGTTGTTTTATCTAAGCCATATCCAGTGACTGTACATCACTGCTTGTTGTTATAGAAGCAGTACGTAATTGTCATCTCGGCCTATATCAATACCAGTGAATATGCGAGTTACTGGAAGCGTGCGAACGAACGAGTAATGTTCTGTGAATTACGGATGTGTCAATTGATGTGTTTGTGGTATCCCGGGAGATTATTTTCTTCGTATATTTCTATTTTCAGGACTATAAATGACAGTTACAAGAGCCGGTAGTAATCTTTTTATAGTGTTGCATTAAGTCTATCTAAAATACACATTATTTATTGTGTTATTTTATATAACTTCTATACGATATAATTATTTTATGTTAGTGAAGTGATAAAGGAATCTTTTTATGATAGTAACTGTAATCTATGACTTTGCTCCTGTATTTGTTGAATAATTTTAGTCATTTTACTTTTTCGCTGTTACACGTATTATGAACAAGTTTTTATATATATACACTAGTCTTTGGAAGAGGCCTAATAAAGGGTTCGTACCTAATAAGAGTATTAGGTAAGAACCCCTTTATTAGTATATAGTTTATTTTTTTTTTCCCTTTTTCGAGATTTTCTTTTAATGTATTTTGCATGAAATAAAAGGCTTTTTATTTTTATTTATTTATATACTAGTCGCTATGCATTTTTAAGAAAGAAAAATTACACATTTCGGATTTCTTCAGAGAATTTAGGTACGTGCTATAAAATTTTGTATGTAGAATGCAAATTGTCAATGGCAATATTTCTTTGTGACGCAAGAAGTCTCCTGAAGTCTTCTGAAAATACATTTATCTATTTCGGACATAAACAGAAGAAAAGAAATAAAAAAGTTTGAGGTAATTATGAATAATATATTTTATATTTAGCATTAGGAATAGGAGGAACCTCCTCAATTCGTTCAGTTATAACCTGAACTATTGGTTTTAATATCTTAATCTTAGACATATGTTTAAAGATTTAAATTTTAATATAAAATTCGTTTAAACTATACAATTTTTGCAATATTAGTTCATGATTTAAGATAAATTTAACCTTGGAAAAAAATAAAGAAATATATTTTTGTTGAAAAGGCTATACCAAATCTGTAGTTCCTCCGAGACCTCCGCCGATACAGAATCCCGATTATCCTCTTATATCACCCATTGTATCACAATCTCGCGCCTCAAAGCCTACTTAAAGCGAATCTAGACTAAGAGCCGGTTGTTAGAGCCGTATGCTGTTTCGATTATCACTTATATTTAAAAAGTATGTTTTCAAAATATTTTACCCTTAATAGTGATAAACACATACAGCTATTTGTAAACCCATACGTTTCAATGGGATATAATTATATATATATAAATATATGTGCATTGTTATTTAACAATAATAAGCACACTATTTATCGTATGTTTTATTTAATTACTAACTGAACTTATTTTAAGTATGATTAATTTTAAATCTGACTCTCTTTGTTCAAGTCCATTGAAGCTATAAATTGAAAAAAAAAATGTTCTATTGTGCTTCGAGAATCTAATTAAAAAACGCTGACCTCGATAATATTTTAATTTAACAAAGTTTCAAGGTGATAAATTTTTCGCTGGCGTGTTTTCAAACTTATAAAAGTTGCGAAGTAATTTCTCAGGTGGGAACTACTTCGGGAGAGTGGGAAGTTAGAGTCAAGCACAATGCGAAAAAGTAAGGACTTTTCAAAGGCACCTATTATTACTTCAACTTGAACGCTCGGATAGCCGTGATGTTATAGCAATTTATGACTGCGCAAGTGTGTCTGATCCCTGGTATACTACAAAATTTCACGGTAGATTTATCATAGCTCATGTTGAAATAAAACTTATTGGATTTTAAAATGTCACATTGATTTATTTGGGTCACATCTCTGAACATTCAAAAACAAGTGGCGACTATTGAGATAACAGGAGACGTTTATATTTTGTGGTAAAAAGCAGTTACTTTCTTTTGAAACTTTATGATTTTTAGATAAAGTTAACAAAAAAAAAAAATATATACATTTTATATTCCAAGTAATTATAATATATAGAGAAACTTGAGTTGAGTTTGGCCTTTCTTTTCTTCTGTTTAAAGTTAAAAGTTAAGATTGTAATACTCTTAAAAGAAACTGCTTCTACATTATAATTAAAATATTAAATATGAATGTAGTCAATATCATATTTTACATAACGCTAAACCTTAACGTTAAAATTGAAATTCATACGTAACAATGTTTAATAGACATCTCATTTACAAACTCGGCGTTGAAGAGGAAATTGTTTTAACTATTCAAACACGTTTCAAAACATCGACTATTTCACATTACAATTTAAATTGATTATTATAATGTAATTTTGATTTGCCAATAAATGACAGGTGAAAATGAGTTTGTTAGCTGAAAGCCACATTTGACCCGTTTGGACCCAATTTCAATTCATGAATGAATATTATAACAGCGCTTATATAATTGAAAAATATGTTAAAAATGGAATACAAAAAATTAACTTGAAAAAATGTCTGAGGGTTCTATCAGATCTCTGTAGTTTGTACATATTTGTAATTTTTTTGTTATGCTAAAGCGGGTTACCGAACGGACGGCCTACCTGATGGAGGTAGTACCGTCGTCCATGGACATCCGCAATATAGAATTGCTTTAATATGTAGATCTGAGCTGTCTCTTATGACTGCATAATATCGCCTCTCTTTCTTTTTTTTCTCAATCATTACATGGCGATCAACGCAGGGATTTCTCAGGGATCTGTCCTCTTGCCAGCTTAATTTTTGTTGCTCGTCAGTGACCTGCTATTAAAGTGTGTTTTTGCTTAACCAGAAGACAATACAATAGGAAAGTGCTATTAATTTAGCTTTTGGGTTAGCTTGCATCAGATTGAGTTAGGATGAGATGCTATGGCCTACCACGGTAGAACGTGTTAAATTCACACTGCAAACAGTCTCCGACTGGGCGTTGCCAATTTTCTAAAATTTAACGGGACAGAAAACACAAACGTGTATTTTTCCAACAGTAGGGACTCATTAGCTTCGATTTGAATTTTTCAGGTTGTATCATAAGAATACATCGACCCGCTCTAGTTGTTTAGTACTGAAGTGTTCTAACACAATAAACTTTGGGTGTTTCATTGAGTCCAAGGCAACTTTGAGGAAACTTGGCGTCCTTGCCAATGTAGGACAATATTTATTCCGCTGTTAGACATACACAGTATGTATATGATATGTAGTGTATGATATTTTCTAAAATACTTCGATCCTACTAGATAGAAATCTAGTTTTGTAATAGAATATTTATTATTATTCAAATAAAGGACCACGCTTCTGTTAATTGAATTTCTGTTTACAGCTATTAATAAAACGTTTGAATAATTTTATTGATGACTATAAAGATTGGTTGCAACAATATTTTTGTGATCGGATATAAAAGTCATGTCCTTATAAGACTTTGTTTTTGAAAAATAGGTTTTTTTATGAATCTTGGTTCCTGTTATAAGAGTAAATAATTCTTTAATGGGGTGTTTTTTTAAACTTGTCAAGCAAGATAATGTAAATAAGCCAGCAAAACTTTCTCGTCCTAACACTCTTCAGTTGGAAAATGATTGTAATAAAAACAACTTCAACGTAAGTTTTAATTCCTGTGGTAGGTAGGCGTGCGTAGGCAAACGTGAACCGTACCGGCAAGTTTTGCAAAGACAAGTGGCGGTGAAGTCGCATAATATCACCACAGATTATCCGTGTATTACTCTAAAAAAATACATTATATTTTAATTTTTATTTAACCTTATTGAAGTAACGCAGAAGATTGAGGCCACTTATATTTTGTAATTTATTAGGAATTTAATATTAATTAAGAACAAAAATATACCTCTGATTAAAAATATTGTGTAATCATTTATTTAAGATCGACTGGCTCTTTAAAATTTGGATAAAAATAATTGACACGTGACATTTATTGCACGGTTCACGAATTCAAAATGAACTCAAATTAAAAATTAAATAACTTGTGTACAGCAAAAATGTATTTTTACTCTGTGCTTGTTGGACGACGTTTAACATAGAAGCGGGGAAGTTTTTTTACAATTTTTGGCGTAATCTTACAAAAGAGGAAAGTTTGAAACTCATTAGACCGAGAGGAAATGTTTACAGAACACGTCGGGCGTAAAATTTAATTTGATTCGAGCTGGTACGTTCAACCATTCTTGACAGTAAGTGTGTGGGTGACAGATACTCTTAGCTTTCAAATTTTTAACCCTCAGCAATGGCACTTTATTTTTCATATTTTTCTTTTGAATTTATAAATAATTTCCGTTAATAGTTTAGGGACACAACAGGAAAAATTTCTTCGTGAATACGGCGTTTGTAATGCAGAAAATACGAGTGAAATAGAGAGTAGTTTTTCATATTGTATTTACGTGTTCGGATGTTAAATATTGGCTTTAATTATTCAGTGCATCGAGCTATAAACGATGGAGTTCAGTGAGCTGTTTATTCTGAAATGGTTGGAACTTGGGATTATTTCAGATGGAGTGAATACAGACAAAATAGTATTTTTGACGTTCAATATATTTAGTACAGTTGTTTGTGTTTGTTGGTTTGGTTATTAATTATTGAAATAATTTAAATATTTTAATGGTCCATCTTATTAAATCGCTGTTTCATTAATATTTTTACGGGTATTTTAAAACTTATTACCATTAATAATTATGAAATCGACGTTAGGTATTCAAATGGCTAGGTTTTTTTTTGGAAAACTATTATTTTTATATCACCTAGGCAAATAAAACGCTTATAATATCGATGGACTATTGAAGCGGAATGATTGTATCCTTTCCAATAATGTGTAGTTTCATGATCACAGATGTAGAGGGATTTCTTGCTCACAAAGGAAGGGCTCCGATGGAATTTAGATTAAAAATGATCCTAACTGATGTGCAATGTTACGTGAAACTCTACCGCTAGATATTAATTCATTGAACCCTGTACACAGAGAAAGATTGTATTAAGTTTTTTTGGGCTTCCTTATTATTCTCTAACAAAGGTAAAAGTTTCATGCACCCGATGGTTTGAAAGGCAATAGATAATTGAATTGTAATCTTTCGTCGAAATCGTGAGCATAGATAATGTTTACGATAACTAGTCTGAAAAATAAAACTCTGTTTGATGAAAAGCTTTGATGTTCGAGAGATGGAGTTTTATTTATAAGAGAAACTTTTGATTTATATTGTAAATAAAATGTATGGATAAATTGAAACTAAATCCATTTCAGTATAATAAAAACTATTCGCAGCAGTAATCCAAGCGCAGTCGCTTCAATCTACTGTGAATCCAATCAAAGTTTCCTTCAACTCTTCACTTGCAAGAAGGATTCATATTATTGTAGCTTCCCGCTACGAATGGCAGGATAGCATCGACTTGGAACTTTTTTTATAATGCTTTAGGTACAGCATTCTCTAAACCGCAAACAACTGTCACAATATTTTATTATCTATCTACCTGTGTCCAAATTCCGTGCTGTTTTTATGTGAGCCTTGTACCTCTTTTATACATTTTTTGTTTCATATTATCTGAATAGTTCAGGAAAGACCGTTATATTCAAAAAATTAATACTAATGTGGTGAATTGTCTTTTTAAACACACATTATTTTTAACAGAATTCCAATCGCCTAATTTTCTAACTTCCTATATCAAAATACGGTATTTAATATTGCGCGTAAAAAACAATCATTAAGGATTTATTCCTGTTTTTCATAAAACGATTACACTTTATATTCTCGTATTAGCAGTGTTTAAAGAATAGCTTATGTAAGTAAAGCCATTGATTTATTTTCATATTATAATGATCGCTAGTTGACTGAGAACGTGTTACAGATTTACGTCAAATCGAATAAAATTTTCCAATTTAGAATTTGAATTCCATATTCAAATTTAAATTATGACACATTGAGAGCTATGATCATCTAATGAATAATCAGAACACCTTTCAAGCAACTTAATTGAGTGTTGATTGAACTGTTCCCTGTTCTAGGTTTACATTTGGGTTCATATTGTTTGCCTTGCATTGAATTACAATGCAATGCAAGTAACAACTAGTTATAGGATTAACAGAAATCAATTTTATTAACTTCAATATTATGAAAATACAACAACGATTTCAATAAATTATAGTAGAAGTATGATTTACAAAATTAATCACTTAGACAATTCTTTTAAAACAATTGTCTGTCTGTTTTGGATTGTTAGCTGTTATATTTAGATTCATGATTTTAGCGCAAACAACGGAGATATAATAACGATTTCTGTAAAAAAAAAAATAGATATTTTTTTGAATTCCGAAATGTAAATGATGGTTAACAATGAATATGCGATTCATTTGTTTTTATGTGACCGGACCCTACGCAGAGCATTACGGAAATCCAATTCAAAATGGCGGATGGTTCACGCACGAGCTCCTTTCTAATTTTCCGACATTGTTTGAACGGAATTAGTGTTTGATTGCTTCTTCAATGAATACACGTATTTTATTAGTCCAACTTGGTTTTCTTCCCTGAATTTGTATACTCTGAACTTTTCTTTTTTACTTACAATAATTTCTTTTACCCAGTTCAAAATATTTATTCTATAGAAAAGGGTTTGATTATTTATATATTACTGTAATTAGTTATGAAGTTATAGAAAATATAGCGTATATTAAAAATAGACTTCACGTGATTTTGCATAAAATCGCAGCAATTTTTGAATTTTAGATTTTTTTTTTACACATTGTGCAATATTTTGAAATAGGTTAACCCTGTTTTTGTTAGCAGCAGTCATTTAAATAGTTTTGCATATATAAACATGGCTAAGTTAAAAACACAACTTCCCTTTTTTGTCATCGACCAATGTTACTAAAAATACAAATGAGGACAATATTGCAGTTATTTTATTGAATTTTTTTTTGTTTTCCGCAATCAGTATTTATGATTCATTCGTTAATAAAAACATGAAATGACACAAAGGTAGAACTATTCAAATACTGAATTGTATTATATTCACAAAGTCCGGGAAATATGCAATTAAAATAAACAAAATGCTTCATTGAAATAATTTAATTGGAAGTAAAATCTTCTTTAACGTATTTATCAAATGCTATCCAGAAATTACTGAATAAAATAAAGGTATAGGTACCTGTTATTATTTAAATAAACGAATATTCTTCATTTTAGAGGAATGTTCATAAAAAACTTTTACAATCCTGTTTCAATACCTCCAGGTCCTAAAAGAAGGAGATTGCTAGAATAATAACTCGTGGGTTCCTTTATCGCCGAATAAGATTCTGGCTTTAATACATTTACTCTGGTTTCCTTGTTCTGTTTTGTATGTTGCGGTTTCGTGGAAGAGTAATATGAAGTGAATAAAAGTAATATATTCAGATCACTACGATTTTTTTAATATCTCGAACTACATATCCCGACGTTTCGGTTACTATGCAGCAACCGTGATCATGTCTGGCCGAAAATATTAGTTTTATTTAAATGAATGATCGCGAAAGTCTTAGATCTCATTATGTGTACCCACACGGACTGGAAATCGTTAACAAACGACGCCGGGTGGAGTACGCCAAGACGAAAAAGGCTAAATTACTAACATCCTTGAATTTTCTCAAGAGATTTTATGATCATGAGGTCATACCAACATTAACAAAATAAAACCTATAAAAGACATCAAACACAGCGGCAGGATACGCCATAAGGTGAGAAAACGTTTACTTTGATATCATATTTGTCAATATGAAGTGAATGTGGCGAATGGCCATACAATTCAAATGAATGGTGACAGCACATATCAATTTTAATCAAATATAGTCTAACATACCGCAGTCAGATTTACTTTATCCTTAAAGATTAAGAACAAGTCTAAATTCACGGATGTTAGTCCTGATATGGATTGTAAGAATTTCGTGTTTTTATCTATAGAAATTTCTGTCTTGTCGATTATTCTGCAACGATGTCAAGAAGCGTTTTATTTTTGATAATAAAGTCTTATTGAGGATTTGAAATCTGAACATATATTATCTAATGTACACGTGCTCATTTCCAGAGTCAGGTCAAATTCTTCATTTGATGTTTGTTTTGCTATAATTATTCCTTCTTATATGATATTTCTAGATTTTATAATTTATACGATATTCAGATACTTATAATCAAATATTTATCAATCCCAACAGGATTTAAACCTGTGATGTGGGGTCCAGTCAATTTACAGCGTATAAAATACATAATGAATTACATAGCATAATCGGAATAAAAAAAATGTCGACAGAAGCAGGATTTATATCTGTATGTTTTGGAAGATTGCCTTCAACTTGCTTTTTATCTTAAACATACTTATTTTGTTTTCCGTTTTTTTTATATTTCAATTTTATTTAATGTTTAGCTCAGCACTGCCTAAATGATAACAATATAATTAGACATTCGATTGTTATTAAGTGACGTAACTTTGTCAATATTCAGTTCACAAAAATTTTTCACAAACAGTTATAAAAAAGTTTTGGCTTGACTATATGTTTTGCAATATCTACACAGGTTTTTTTGATGTCCCGACTTTGTGAACAAAAATTCCGAATATGAATTCATCTTTATTAAAAGTCACAGTTGACTGGCGAATAAATCTTTTTATTTGATTGAGGATGGACATCATGGATGCAGTTCAAAATTATAAATTAAAAACATAAAGTCACTATTTACTTATGATAGTGGAAAATATTAGGTGATCTTAGCAGTCAAGATAATGCAAATATGCTACCTAATTCTCTGTGCGTGTGTATTTGTGTTACTTTCGTTTACTATCATTCATTCTATCTTAATGAAAATTTATTACGTGTTTTGTAAATTTTATTAATACTATTAGATGGTTCCAGAGGGAAATCTATTAGCGGTGGACTTGCGTGACCATAATTGTGATACTTTTATCACTTGATTCTTTGTAATTTGTAGGTTTGAATTTTTATATTTTTATGCTAATAATAGGTACGTATTAAGAACAATGACAATACAATTTCGCTATACTATTACTTTTAAATATTTTATTTCGTTATAACTAAAAGTTCAAATATTTAATAGAAAATTGTTATAAGGTTTTTCGAAATAAACTTGTTTGTTAATGAATTAAACCGTATGAAGGTTCTTGGCAATGATATCCAAATTAATATCTGGATTTTTTTACAAAACGGTCTGGGATAAGAAAAGCATGATAAGATGTTCAATCAAACTTTTGTTACAGTAGTTTCTTAGTTTTTTTTTTGTATCAAAAAATACTTTAGAATTTTTATTAAAAGTTAATTAATTATTGGACGAACGGTGGAACTGCATTTTACTTAAAGCGTTTTCTTAATTAATGTATTGACTATTAATATACATAAAATTTGTCTTTAATACACAGCGGAGGATAATTGTTTTTGAGATTCCCTTTGTTTTTTCTGAGTTAAAATTATTTTTTAGTTATTAGTTATGCGTTACTCAGTAAGTGAGAACGTTCAATAACTATACAAGGAAGCGGGTAAAGTTTTGTATTTATTACAAACATAAAAGTTGTCTAAGTAATAACAAAACTCCTTAACTTCATAAATTTCACCGTCCATTAAAGATACCATTAGCGGATTAACAAAATTTAAACTCTCAATGAGATTAACAGAAGGAATGGTTACTAGAATATTTTAAAATATTGGTTCCTAACGAAAGCAAGAACTCGAGCCAAATCTGTAGTAGAAAATTTATAAGTATTTAAGAAGAAACAAAGAAAGATGAAATTTAGATAACTTGCTCTGGTCTTTGTTAGGTTGAGAATTGAATTTTGAAAAGAATTGAATTGAATGACTTCAACCTCTGACATTGTAAAATAGTTATTGTCTCACTAAGATTTTTCTCCGTTCCACCTAATGGGCTTAGATCTTCTGCGGTTGTAAGTACATGTACTGATTATGTTTATGCTATCATAATTTAATAATAATATCAAAGTTAAAAAGTACACTTGAGAGGGCATCACATTGTTACACTCACATTGCCATAGAAAACTCCTGGTGATGATCACCTTTCACTTCAAATGAACATGCCATTTATAATTGTCGCTACATATCTCTTTGCGGCTAGATTAATAGTTATTTTAAAGTACAAAAGGATCTTGAAGAGGGGCACCTGTTTCGCTAACATACACTTTTGTAACTTAACAAACAGTGAGGCAGCACTTTAGGGGTTCACAAATTTATTTGGAGCTGTTTGAGAACGAATATTTGGCGTACCGAAATTCCTTCGAAAATGCTTTAATTCATGCCTTTATTTGTTCGTCAACAGCTAATGGGGTCATAGTTAGTTTCTCGTAATATAATTTGGCACTGAGTGTTTTTAGTTCTGGACTGTTCTGGACTTGTTTGAACTCTACCTACCTACTCTACGTTCTTGTCTGAACTAACCTAAGCTAACCTATAAACAAAACATAACCATAAAATACATAAGATACAGGTGTTATAGCTAAGGTATGATAATGATATCGACACCTTTTTTTTCGCAGTGGAGACGCTTTTTATAAATTCATGACTTTGTCAACCGAGGTTTTTGAAATTCAATATACATCAATTTTCGTATTAAAGCTTCTTAAGTATTTCTTGAAACAGTTGTATAATTAATGAGGCTTGATATAAATTATGTAACATTTGATGGCGATCTTAGACAATGGATAGGGGCTTTTAGGACTTCCTCTTTGTGAATATCTTATGATATAATGGATGTTTTAATTTATTATTATCAATATTAATGAGCCGTAACATAAACTGGAGTTTCTAATATAAAATATTAAATTTCGGTATAAACATCATTGGTTTTAAGAATGATTTCAGTCGGTACTGTATTATCACGAACGAATTGCCAAACTTGCGAGTTCAACGTTATAATTCTATTCTTTGAACAACTCAGCAGCACTGCTCACATCCCGCCGAGCTGTCAGATCTGATTAAACTTTGCAGAATGACGTTATCGTTGACAGCTCTCTCTAACGCCGGTCCTGTTTTAAAACAGTTTTCTACTTCATCACATTGAACGAGATTTAGATCCACGTATCGAAATGAATTCAATTAGAAGTTCATTATGTTCTTCAACTTGGATTAAAATAAAAAAAAAAATCAATGATTATTTTATAAAATAGTTTGTATTTTCCATAGTGATATATTTTAAACATATTTTCATTTAAGAGGTGTTTTATTGTGTTTGTTTATTTAGTATTTTTCTACAGGTTTTCTTGTTGGATGTCGTTAGAGACTATTAATTTCCTAAAAAATGATTGCTATCTTTTTGACCGGCTATGGTAAGACTGTTTTGTTGTACACTGTATACTTACTTCTCTTGCGAAGATAAGTATGGATAAAAATTAAATCCCGGCTTCCAAATCCTAGGTTCAAATGTCTTTCAATCATTTACGTACAACTTAATTATTGTATGTGTAAAAATTATATTGGCCCAAAAGCAAGGGAATATTTTGTTGTTATAAATATTTCCATTATTTTTGAATGAATTCATATTTAACATCAACCGTGTAATATAAAAAAGTTATAAAAGCGTAATACAGGAAGATATAATATTTTTATTGTCGGTATTATTGGCGAAACATAAAAGACATTTTGATAGTCCATTTCCATTCCGAGAAGTTTTCTCATAATTGCGACGCAATGGCACTTGTTCAATTACTTTTAAACATTCTCTCGATAGATTCAACGGCGAACTTCCACCGGCTACCCATTATAAAGTCTTTAAGAAAAGGAACATAAAATTTAATTTCAATATCTTCAATCTAACATTAGGAGGGCTTAGTAACTGACGGCAATGGAACATTAATATATCCAGGAAATGTATTTTTCTTAAGTTTTTACATTAAAGTTTGCTGTGTCATACCTGTTTCTCAGTGAGAAGAAATTAACTTTCAACCAACGGTTACATTTTAATAAAATAAAAAATACAATCACCGCTTTATTTAATTGGATGAAAACATTCATATAAATTTATGTTTTGTTTATTTTAAACGTAACTCCGTGTTTAATGTATGAAAAGTCATAATAATTGTAAATAATAACGTTCTGAAAGAAAAGTTAATGAATGTTGATGAATGAAAGTTTTACTTTCGCCAAAATGTGAATATAATGTGATTTGAACAAGAATTCTCAGTATTTTAATTCAAATTCAAATTGTTTCGATACTTCTTCTGACTTATAAAATAAGAATGAAATAATAATTTTAAAAATGAGTAATATTTATTGATATAATATAAAAAGTCATGCTCAAATCAAAATAATAGAGTCAAGCTCACAGTAAACAAATCTGTTCTTTTGTACTCCGATCCTGTTCGAATAAATATTAATCTAAAACACAATTGGGCAAAGAGAAAAGATTATCACACGAAACTCAATTCAGGGCCTAAAGCGGCCGAAATTTAATCGGGATGAAATTATCAAGGAAAAAGTTGCAAAGAAATAAACAAGATGCGGCGCGGGATGGCTATTGAAATTACCAAGTAATTTAATAAAGCGGACGATAAGTCTAACAAGCGAGTCCCTGCGGTGGCTAGATAAAAGGAAATAACTTTAACGAGAAAACTTCGCGTTATCCGGAGCGAGGCGTGCGGGGTGGGATAGCGAAGGGTGACACATTTTAAATTCCCAATCACAATTAGATCAAATGGCACACTAACACTGATGCACGTTTCCCATTAAGAAGGTGTAATAAATTTTAACTTTTTTCGAGCATTTGGCTCATAAACCAACAACATTTCTCTCTGAGTTAATATCTGGCTCAAACCATCAAAAAATTTTAGAGAAAAAAATTTATGAAGTTCTTTCTCTGGTTCAACATTCTATTTACTATTGTATTGGTAATAGAACTCAGCAGTAGGATTCTTAGAGAAGATTCTGATGAAATAGAAGCTGTAATTTGGTTGAGAACTGAAGAAATTCTCGGAATTATACTGCGGGAGAGGGGACTTAGGGATACTACGTCTTTTTGTCACTAACTCATTATTCCTTTATCCTCTTCTTAACCACCATAGTGTTCAACACAAATATTAAGTATAAAATTGTTGGTTTCCACGACCGTACAGCCACATGCCGTGAGGTCTCCGTCTTATGTTCCCACATAAATTAAAAAACTTAATTAAACATCGAAGAATTTCTTGAAGCGGTTGAGTATTAAAATATTTGAACGTTGCAAAAGTTATCCTAAAGTATCGAGTGTTACGAAAGTTGATACTAGTTAAGATGTTATAAATTATGAGAATGAAGTTTGCTCGGAGTTTAGCGTTAATAATAAATAGTTAGAGAGACTCGAAGCTGTCGTGAGTACGCATGTGTTGCGTCTTGGGATATGATAATTCCAATTCTTGGTTAAACTTTCCCTATTTACAGAGTTCTTGTAAAATTTTAAACGGGATTCTGTTATCAAAATTTAGTGTCTTTTAATTATAAATATTCTCCTCATAACACTTAAATATTTATTACACAGCTTTGAGACTATGCATTATGCATTTTTGTGCTTTGTGCATTATGTTGAGCAAACATTTATGAGTGAAGTCACAGTTCAAATGATTTATATTTCCTGCTTAATTTAACATGCACAATTTATGCAATAGATATGTTGTTTGTTTAGTAATTTTAGTTTGTTAAATTTCGCACAAAGCCAGGCTTGTACTTGTTAGGTAAATTAATTAAAATTGTTTGGAGATTTCATTACTTCAACCAGTTTTTGTTCAATATTATTCGTAATCTTTATAACATAAATCTGGATAGTGTAAAATTATTAAACTTTTTGTTATAATTTAATTTACTATCGCAAACAAGTTGTTTAGCAATGTTCAACAGTCAACAACGATGCAGTACCGAGTTGGCAACGTGTTAGGTAAATTAATGATGCGGTGAACACTATCATGACTATAGCGAAGCACTCAACATGAACCAATAAAAGTCCATTAGTTTTGGCAAACTCTCAGCATTTATAGTTTAGAACATAGCTTTACTTATGTGAGAATGTTGGGTGTGAAAAAAAAAAAACAAAATATTTTTTCAAACGCCTAATAATTTATCAAACATAATGTGAATGATAACAGATTTTTTTTCTGTTTAAATAAAATTAAGGTGTCCCTTTATAGTAATAAAGAAAACATTTTAACTATTACACGATCCTAAGAAGTTACGAACCGCTTTGTGTCTCTTTTTATTTGGGGTGCTTAATAGACCCTCACTATATAAAGCCTTTTAAGGGTTATTAGTAAAAGAAATATCACGGTAAGCAGCTATCCCAATAGAGCAAAACGGGAAGTCGTGAGGCAGAAATAGTAAAAATAACAATTGTAACTAATACAACTGAAAAGCCAAACATAATTTAGGGCTTCGTCAACAAGCAGTTCTTTGTTTGTGCCATTTTTCTTTGTCAAATCTCGTGTAAGGGTTGAATAAATATAAACATTCAAAGGAGCTGAAAGTTTGTTTAATCTTCCGGACCTTTAAGCGAATACAGAGTCGTAAGTAGATCAAAGCAATTTGAATATATGTTTTGTTCTATGAATGTTCTACGATCGTTATATTTTCCTTGGATGAATGTTAAAATAATTTAAATCTAACAACGCGTTGTGCTTTTCGAAAATTAAATATAACTTGAGTTTTAATTTTGAAATATTCTTATGACTAATGTGTAAACGGTTATAGTTAAAGTTAAAAATTGCATCCAATAAAAAAACTCATATCAAATAGAACCTAACATCAAGGACCTGGCTTGTCTAAAATGATTATTATTGAATGTTGTTGTTATTTTAATAAGGACTTTAATTTCAGTGAGGTTTTTTTTTCATTAACTTTATTACTTAAATGATTTTTTTTTGCAGAGAATATTAAGTGTTCTGTGAAAAGAATGTGTAAGTTAATTATATTTAATATTATATTTGCTAACTTTTATGTAGCGTGGCGTAAATAAAATTAGAAAAATGTTCGTGAAGGCTTTAGGGACATAAAAAATATTTGCATATTAATTTGGAATATATGTTAGATTTTAATGAAATTTGTAAATAATATGAAAAGTAATTTTGCCTTTATATGTATTATGGTAGTTACTATAAAGTGTACTTGATATGTCTACCGCTAACGTGCTACGCCTAATTGATAAGTTAATTAGTTTGTGTACCTTTATATCTAGTAGGTAGAGGTAGTCACTCGAAGTCGTTTAAGCTATGTATGTATTGTATAATGTATGTATTACAATAAAACAATTTTTTCTTATTATATCTTTTTATAAATATCTTCCATTAAAATACAAAAACCACTTAAAAACTACTAAAATCTAAAACTAAATAGGTCCTTTAAGAACTCAGATATATTGTTAGATAGTTTCAAGGCCTTTTTTACTCTTTAAAATGGTATATATTCTTTGCCATTTGGGAAGTCGTAAAAGTGGCAGTATAATTTATGATATCTCAATCTATTCATCAGTTGAAATACAAGGTGAGCCAAAAAAAATCACCCTACTGGAAGATGCTCTCATTTTCGAAAATGGCCGCCAATGTCCAATCTGTTTTGACATTTGTGGAATAAACAGATGCAGAATATAATAGAATAAGCCATCGAGCGTTACAATCTCCAAGAACGTGGAACAATCGTGTCAAATTTTTTGCGTTTGGCGACAATCCTTGAAGAGTATTTGCCCCGCAAGACGTTGCCACGAGTGACCGGCCCCGGAGCGTCGTTCTGCGGGGAATGTCGCCGCTGTTGCCGAGGATGCCGAGCTGTTGCCGAAAACATCGACCAGACGCCGTGCCACACAATTAGCCATCAGCCGGACGTCCCTCAGCCGAATTTTGGTCAAAGACCTGCGTATGTTTTCTACAAAGTTTAGTCCGTACATCAGCTGCTGTTTGTCGCCCGTCAAACGCGCTTAACTTACGCCTAAGCCATCCCCAATCTGTAGGAAGACGTAGACAATTTTTCGACCAAAATCATGATGAGCGACGAGGCTCATTTTTGCTTCAGCAGGTACGTGAACAAGCAAACCTATTGCTTTTGGGGCACCGAAAATCCACATGTGATGCACGGGGAGCCATTACACCCACCCAAAGTGACTGCATGGTGCGCTGTTCACGCTGAAGGAGTTATCTTACAATTCTTTTTTACGGATTATTTGTTATTATATCAACTTATTCGGCAACATCGACAGTGTTATAACAATAAATAGAATTTGTCATAACTATGATACTTTTTTCTTGTGTTTTATAAGTTAAAAGACCACACTGCTTACCTGATAAAATCAGCTTACTATGTATCTATCGGAGACATACGAAATATTGGAAATACGATTTATGATACCTGTGAACTCTGTTAAAAAACCTAAGAGTTCGAATTATTGTTACGTCACAATTACATGCGAACGGCCGAAGATGTAAAAAGTTAAAAAGGTAATTTCCGAGACAAGGACCAGATGTGGAACAAAATATTACTCATAGCAATCAATCTATACTTTTTGTAAAAAGCAAATGGCCCTTTATAGCCTTCAGTTTAGTCGAATAAATTTCCCTTGACTTTTCATTTCTTTAAAGGAACTCTTTTTAGCTCTTTTTGTTCCAAAGTGATCTGTCCTAGAATCTCCATAAAATAAATACTTTTAGTACTAAACGCACAAAATTATTTTTGTGAAGGATTGTACGAAATTCAGTCTTTCCTATTCAAAACACGTTTCAAGGAGAATTCGATTTCAGACGTAAGTATTCTTATATTCTTTCTCAGTTGTTTTCGGCTAATATTTGGTCACTGTGTAAAATATTTATATTGTTATTTTATTCTATGTATTTGAAATCCGGAACAGAGCGTTGCAGCTTTGTTTAATACATGATTATTAAACAGATACCCTAGGGTTAAATTCTATCTATGGGATTTCCAACCACAATATTATTTATACTTTGTCAATAGAAGTCATTACGCAACAGCAAAAAGTTTGGGTTATTAGCAAATTGACCTTGTTTAAAAATAATTTTCCCTGACCTCAGACCTCATAGAACACCTACTCGAGGGGTTATGCAATAATATTTTATAATTTAATTGCTTTATAAATAAAACAGGCTCTATTACAATTTAAAGTTATAGAAAGCGTGACATAATGTGAAAAAAGTTTCGTGCAATTTGTATATGGTACAACAATGTTAATATTCATAAAATATTTACATTTATTTGTTAGCAAACCTTTACACGATATAATAATACATTAAAAATGAAATACATTTCTATTTGACTCGTTTGTTTTGATTCAACAATATTTAGTGTAACATATGTACTCGTAAATATATTAATATGGTTAAAATATAACAAAAACTATGATGTAACATTTAACAAAATGAATTAAAGCACACATAAATTCACATCACACAGTACAATAAACATTTGCTTATAATCATACCGAAAAGCCGTTTCCCTTGACAATATATTTACATTTAATTTAATTTTGCATTGTGACGTATATTCTAAAGTCTACCTCATTGCTTGCATGATATGCATGACAACGTGCTTTTAATTATCATCAGTTCTGTTGCTTGTTAGCTGATTAAACTTACTCACTATGTTATTTAGCCTTCGCTCACGTTCGCTCCCCTGAATTGTAATAACTTTCAAAATTTACAGCCATAATTATCTTATTTAATATTGTTGACGATATGAATATTGCATTATATCTTGTGGTGGATTACAAGAATATATTATAGTGATGTTTGCCTAGTTACGAAATTATTCATACAAGGTTAAATCTATTCTAAGACGAGACAATCGCAATCGCATATGATTGTACTCGATGAAAAATTGATATATAAGTTAAATATAATACTTAGAATATAAAATTACTTGACGAAATTCATTTCTTTAATATATATTAAGTAAGATTATTGCTCATTAGTGGAATAATGAAGTAACTGGTCTCATTTGTTGATCGTCTGCCCGGGGCCGACTCTACGTAGCAATAATTTCCCCAAACGACATTTAGGAACCTAAAATGACGGAAACGTCAGTAATTGCCCTCTCGCGATATAAATTGGCAGAGTGTGTAACCGGCAGTGAGAAGGGCTGAGGAATTACTCTTAGTTCACGAATCAAAAATTCCGTTCTCATATTATGACTGACAATTTAATATGTTTTACTTCATGACTGTTGTAATATAAATAGATTTTATAATGTTTTAAGTACAGATGAAATGTATAAAAAACAATTACTTTAATTGTCAGAATAAGAATAGTCTCAACCAGGATTAAGCCAGGATTACGTAAAATTATGGAACATCATTGCTAAAATAATAAAAAAATAATACAAAATAATAAAAAAAATGGTACATAGAATGTGTGAAACATCAATATTGAAATATTTGCCTGAATGGTTTCAGACTTCAATGATTGCACCCATATAGCGTTCCTTCTACAAATTTTAACTGATCAGATAATAGTTTAATTGCTACACAATCAGAAATTTATAAAAACCGAAAATATATCAAATAGAATTTTGAGCTAGAAGCGTATTCGAGTTCATAGGTCGAAATTCAATAGTAAAACAAGGCAGAATTCCTGCAAATGAGGTTTGGCATTTAAAAGCCCCGCCCTGCAACCGCGGGCAATTATCGCGCTTCGGGGCGTCCAGCAATGGAATTTATGTGCGTGGCGTGGCATGGCGTACCCATAGTACCATAGATTGCAGACAATTGAGTTTG
Organism: Danaus plexippus; assembly: GCF_018135715.1. NCBI lineage: Eukaryota > Metazoa > Arthropoda > Insecta > Lepidoptera > Nymphalidae > Danaus > Danaus plexippus. Next base: position 1,341,297 of record NC_083547.1, read on the forward strand.
ATTCTCGGCTAACTCACATCACCTAACGCCAAGCTCCGACGGACCGACGCATATTAGAAATGTTACATTATTCCTATTATTCATCGGAATATTGTCAAAATATCTATGTATATAAAAAAATGTATGGAAAATATATAACGTTTATAATATTTACGTGTTTTGAGACATAAATATTAGGCTAATCTAATAACCTATAGGCGTATTATTTTCTTATTGTTGCATATGTAAGTTAGATTAAAACACACTTTAAAAAAATATAACTCAGCCGGCGGAAAATACGTGATCGGTGAGTGATTTTCCATAATTTAGAGCGATCAATCAAACCGTTCGATCTGACTAAACCGCTTCGATTTTCTGAACAACTATCGAAAGCAAACATTTCACGAAGGCCGGAGTCCATTGTGCATGAGGTCATCATCCGGGCCGGATAATCGAGTGAAGCTCACGCATCGTGCGATCAGTCATCCACAGGTATTTAATGTTATGCGAAACACAGCAAGCGATTATATAACTTAGTCATATTGTTTTAAACGTTATTATCTGCTACGGTATTAATTTACGTGATATAATGTCTCCGTTGTACGAGTAGATGCGTTATGCTAATTCAATGTTTGCCAAATGTAGTATTCGCCTGGTTTCGGTATAGCACGATTGCAAACATTGTCTGACACGCTAAACATGTTTATTAATACGACAATAGATAATATATGTTCTTTATTGCGTGCAAATGTTACAGAGTGAGTGAAATGTTCATTAAAAAATCGTTATCAATTCTGCGAGTTCCGAAGAAAATAGATGATAAAGTTATTTGAACATAGAGTACGTTAATTTGAAATAAAAATGAGAATTTGGTGTACGGGTAAACTATTTGACCGCTTTTAAAGCTTTCAAGTGGTCGTTAGCTCATTTGAAGTGAAAATTGGCGCAATGTTTATTAATAAACCGCTCAATAAACATGAGCGGGCGGGCCGGGCGGTGTGACTATTAAACAGACGATAACATGGGCTAGAGATAAGCTTCTATTAAATAAAGAAGAAGTTTTTTAATTACGCTGTGTTTATCGAAATCACACGCGTTCCTACAAGTTTTAATTTTCATTACGAGAAGCGTTTATTACACGTGTAAACATTGTTGATTAAAAAATATTGGAATATTAAATTTTAATTGCACTGAATTATAAATCAGTTATTTTAAAATCATTAAGACGAATTTTTGTGATAGATATGGTATGCATAAACTGGAATGTAAGAAAAGTCAAATCATGGCGGACCTGTTATGTTTATTGTTTTAGTTTTGATCATGATATTATTATGCAATAGTTATAATTATCAAAATAAAAATTGCCAGTCATATTTTTATTACATGTATAAATTATTGAATTTGTTACAAGCTATTTGTCTGTTTATAACAGATTTCTGAAATGCACAAATTATATATATTATCTCTGCTCAAAAGGTTTCCTATGTAACAACTAATAGAGTATATTTGGGTTTAATTTATGGAAATAAAATCATATACGTATGTAAGCGAAGTTACGGGTAAATTAAAGTGGACAATATCGTTTGGTGTCCTAGATTTCGGTCCCGTAAATTTTCATTACGGAACGAAAACCTTAAATGAATTTATGGCTTTACACACAAACAATATCGCTTGAGCAAGCAATGGGCGTTTAATTTGGTAGTATCAAATAATACAATAGCCTCGTAACGATGAGCCCTGACATTATATCGTAAACTAATATTTGTGCAAATATTCACCCAGCGACATTTTTTCCTCGTCCCAGAAACAACATATTTTATTTTATTTCACAATACATAATAGAAAAAAAAATATTACATAGTCTTTTTGGCGGATCTAAAAAATGTCTTGCTACTGAAAAATCGTTTCTGTCCGCAATAATATCGAAATATATCGTAACTTCTAATAAATATGAAGTCATCAACAATGATTCACTCGAAGTAGATCCGTAAACTGCCTACCTTCTTACAGTATGGCACAAAGGCCCTATATAAGTTATAGGGACAACACAAACTAGCCTTTAATATGTACATTCAACGTTGAATTTTCTATACCAAATTTATAATGATGTGGTGTACGTAGTTACAGTACAGAGGCAACCACAAGAGGGTATGATATACTGTTATTGGCCTTCCGCTTTTCAAGAATGAATGGTGTGCACTCTACATCACGACAGATAATAGGAATCTCACTTAATAACTAAAATTAAGATATCTTTGTTATTGTGTAATAAGATACATCAAGTTATATCTGTTGGTAAACATTATGGGAAAAAAATTAATTTTAAAGCAGGCGGCAGGGGTGAAAATATTATCTTTATTTTTTGATAAAAACTTGCGCCGTTTACATCGTGAAAACGCTGAAGGTATAAAACATTTAATAAGTATAATTAGATAACTTTCCCGGGATATGGGGAAGATGTGGAATGTTAAGGCGAAATTTAAATGCCATGCTTCCTGTCATAAATATGTACAGGGGAGTGATTATGGAAGTTTGCATCTGCGCCGATAGTAACAAATCACAATACGCGAACTCGTCGTTTCAAATCTTTATTAGTGCTAACTTTTCATACATTGCTCCCACGACTCTCATTCACTTTATGAATTGTTTTCTCACTAAATTTGCTAACAGAGTAATGGTTATACACTTCTATAATGATATTCATAAAACTCAGAAATTATAACAAAGACATAATATAGGTCGTTAAAAATCAGAAGCATCATAAAAAATACGTGTATCGCGCAATCAAACGTCGAGTGAATGATCTTATAAACTTTACAGTTTTACTACATAACCTCTGTACTTTATCTACTCTGTACAAAGCCATGTTTATAGGTTAGCTTCACAAATTAATTAATGGTCCGCGAGGAGCAATTACACAGAACTACATATGCATTAAACCATACTATTAAAATTTAAGTTTAACCTTATTGGATCCAGTTGTTTTCCTTAACCGCATACAAACATATTCGGGTCAGATAAACAATTTAGATAATACATCCTTTTAAACTAAACTATTCCGAATCTGGTTTCAATAAACATGCTCGTTTTCCACGAACAACTTTAATCGAATGAAAATTGCATTGTTTTAGTTGATTAAAGTTTCAACATAATAGTAGTGTTATATATGATATGGTTAAAAATAAAATTACATAATGAAGAGTAAATAAATATATTTGCTGTATAAAAACATGCATGCGAATATTTTGATTGTTATAATAAATTTACATAGTATTATTTTAAGCTTACTTCCTGTTAGATACAGTGTCATAGCCGTAGTGAAACCATGAACCATATAAATCTTTTATCTATTGCCATCCATACTGTCTCCGTAATATGTCACTATAATCAGTATTTAGTAGCGAAGCTAATCCAGTGGTAGAATTATCTCTTATCGCTCCCCCTAATCCTAATGAGCTTCAGGGGCTTATTTGATATGTAATTGCTTCTTGTTACCTACTTTGGTTTGATGGCTTTTTATTAGCTTAACTTATATTAAGAAGTAATAATATATAAGGTTTTATTAGGCGAATATTATTAATTCATATTTTTAAATGTCGTCTACAACTTATTTTGCATAAATTTTTAGTATAAGCGAAATATATAAAAATTTTAAAGCCAGGTATCCCGTCATCTTTCATATGAATCGTTGATTCTATGAGTAAAAAATTTTCAATATAATTTTCGCACTGTAATTTTAGAAAACTTAAATATCTGCTGACTTTTAATTATACAGAGCGGGCGCTGTTCGTGTCTGTGTGTTGAAGCTGGTGAACATCTTCTGTCAGCAGTACAAGGGGTGGCTATAAAAGTAAATATTCCGTATTATGTCACGCTCATCGTAAAACGCAATAGCATGCAGAACGTCTTTCTTCAAAGCGGCTACATGAAGCGGTAAATCGATACACTTCGGCTTTGTGATATAAGCAATGTTATGAATGGTATATTACGGATTACTATCAGATATGAACTTCGTTGAGTTTCAACCGTATATGTGTTTTGGTGGTGTGTGGTTTTGCTGTAGCGTACATCGAAGATAAACATTTATGACAAAGTTATTAATGACCCAAAAATGTTATATAAAGAGCATTAATTTGTTTGTGTCCCGAGCTTAATGACGTGTGCTTTATGACTGTTTAGTGTTTGACGTATCGATTTTGATATTACATTATATCTGTTACTGATCATAATGTTCGTTTATTTATTATATAATTTGTAATATTTGTATAATAAACGAAGCGGATTTTATTTATTGCTCCCGAAAAATCTAAAATTCCCATCCGAAGTTCCGTTAATGAATTATTTAGTAGCGTCTATTTTGTTGTGTAATCTAGTAATCCGTGCTCGGACGGCACGTGCTTACCGAACTATTTGCAGATTAGCAATCAATCGATCTGCCGATTCATGTGTATGCATCACGGGGGACGCAAGCATACGTGCACAAGCTACAAGCCGTTTTACATTCCGAAATATTCCATACATTACCTCCCTACCACGGAATTATTCGTAGCATTCCAAACGACAGCGTCTCTTGTTACGGAATTCAATACTAACTTGTTTGTTAATGTTTTGATTTCGTTCGTTAATATAAGTAAACACGTCGTGTAGTGCAGTTTAAATTAAAATATTGTTTTAATATATTCCATTTGCTAATAGCAACTTTTTTTTTAATTTTGTGGAATTATTTAGATTTTTATTTTATACAGTAAGGCTATTTGCAAGTATTGATATGGTTATAGTACAATGTGGATTCAATTTTGTATACGAAAATGTTAAGACTTTAGTTAAGATTTAAATCGGAAGTTGATTTGCTAAAAGTATTTATCCGTTATGATTGTGTATGTACGTTAAAATTATTTAAAATATTTTATATGTGATCCAGATATTGGCTCTGGAATTGGACATTGCGTAGTCGTTTAATGACTTAATTAATATAACTATTAACTACACCAAAATAATACTGCTATTGACACTGTTATTTCTGGCGTCGAAAGCCTCAAGATTTAATGAATGTGAAAGTAAACGAAGTTTATAAATTATAGTTAGTTTATGCAGTTAACTTAACCATGAATATTTAATTGCGTTTATAATACTATCTGTTTATAAGAAACTGTAACGATTGACAATTATGAATAATTTTTAGGGATTTTTAAGAAGAGGTAGGAGATGAAGAATTATCGTTTTGTTCACTTCTTTAAAGCTCAGTTTCAATGTCAACTAAAGATCCTTTCTAATACAAAAGAGTGCGACTTCCCAAGGGAGCCGATCATTTTCAGTGCTTAACTCAATTGGTTATAGCTAAGGTTCACTCAGCACAAACATTGCAGACAATAACCGATACATCTGATATAGAGTTGTAAGGTATGAAATCTGTCCTAAAATACAAACTAGGTTTATAAAAGCCATGACAGAAAAATTTTATATTTATTGCCAAAGGAATCACGTGATTTGATAGAACGGTGCACCGAACAAAAACATGTCAAAGTAATTGACAAGGCCGCCGTATAAAGGAATGAAAAAAAATTTAAAAGCCGTTTCAAAATCATTATATACTTTATTGCTTTTAATTTAGTTTATTTTAGTTAATGTTGCTGGTTTTTTCGGTTTGTCTGATACTGTATATTAAATTAATTTTTTCACTGTAAGTTATTTTTATATAATACATACATTAATAAGATTATTAAGCACTTAATCTTTATAACTGAGTATCAAGACCATGAAATGAAACCTATTTCATGGTCTGTTTTCATCTCAATTTGATTTTCTATTTCTATCTTATTGTACATTCTTTAAAAATTCCAAATTTCATGATATAAAAATAAAACAAATAAGCAAAATACGTTATATAACAAATCCTTTGAATTCCTAATTAAGTTATTTTCTTTCAAAACCCTTACTGAGCTTTTCAAACATCGGGTCCGCCGCTCCTCATTTCATTAAGCCGGTTCCCAACATCTGTTGCTTTGAAACTTGACGCTTTGTTTCGAATTTCTTCAATGAGCACAGATCACTTATGTGTAAGAAATCGTAATGAAACTTCTGTTTGTGAAATTCTTTGAAATGTCACACGGAATGGGAATATTGAAAGTAGTGTTACAATTAGAAATAAAATATGAATGATATGGCTGTTTAATACAATTGAAATATGTTGCAAGATTAATTTAAATTGAAGTCAAACTTGCGCTGTGTATATAATGTGTAAAAATTCTATATCATTTGTACGATTTAAAAATAATGAATCTGAGGTTGAGTCTGTGTTGAAAGTAATCTATGCAAATTATATTCTTACTCACATCTCTTGTTATTATTATTTGGAAAACTTTACTTATTTCTTGTGTTGTTTCCTTAGTTAATTCACAGACATATATGACTCATTTGTATAAAACTTAATTCGAGTTATGTATAACAAGTCATGAGAAGATATTTTTATAATAAACAAAATATATAAACGGTGGAAGTATATAGTATATATAGGAAATATATTAGAAAAAAAAACCTGCCTGTATATTTGTTGCGAGTTATTTTACAAGTCATTGGTGATTTTGAAGAGCGTTTAAGATTCTTTGGAAGCGACATGGTATCCTGCATTCTGAGCTTGTATACCGTGTTTTGTGTATCTCTATGTTTTGCTCAAATTGTACCCTGTTTCGTACAAGTTAGGGCTTGAGCAACGATAAAATATGTTTGTTGAAACTAAACGTTACAAAGTTAATGTATTTCGCCGAAATAACCTTTATTCTTTGAACAATACGAAGTTATCGGATGCAAGTATATGTTTGTAGTTTTGTAAGTAAACATTTCTGTTTAAGACCAAATTGTTCCGGCTTGTGGCGTCCCGTCTGTATATTTGTTTGTTAAACAAACATAACATAACGTTCTGATTTGTTTGCTTCTATTGATCTTACGAAGCCTGCAACCGTTATAGCGATGGCCATAATATTACATTTATATATTTTCCATTCGATTATTTACTTCAACATTCGTTTTAACCGAACGCGTTATTTGTGGCGCATTATGTTTCCACATAAATGATTTTCTCTGTTAACAAAATCCCTTTAACTTTTTACAGACAAGACTGCTACATAAAATTGGAAACTCTAAGTTTTTGTTTTATGTCTGTGCCCTCGCATTGACATTTTATTAGCGTTGTAAAACTTTATCTCGTTTGGGAAACAGTTTTTTTTATATCTATTGGTATTTGAACGCAAAATGTACAATAGGTGGCACATAGAGACTATAATATGCTGTGACTCGAAGTAAAACTTTGTTACATCTAAGAGTATTTATTCTTGTTTCCTTATTATGTATAATGTAAAAGATAGAATGTCTTGATGTATAAAAACATAGCGCCCATCTACTTGATGAGTCTATGTGGGTAAAGCCAAATTAGGAAGGCTATCTAATAGCCGAAGAGGCGGTGCTATTGGTTGGAGGTATGATACCTACTCGACTTCTATTAACATCACTTCCGTTGCCCCAAGCTACTGACAAATCACTTTTCAGTCTCCCTTTAATATCAGTTAGCCATATAAACCCTCTAGACATAGCCTATCGATATTGACACATTGATGTAGGGGAAACTGTGAAACGAACGAAAATACCTGTCTGATATTTCTACTCTGTGTCAGTCTATGAGGGGCCAGAAAAGTTGTTCGCGCCGGTCCTAAACTGTGTAATGTCCATAAAATTACTTATGAGAGGGTTCGGTTGGTAGTTATTGAATCACTATGAAATGCATAGGATATTTTTCGCTTCATAAAAATCAATTTGGAGCTAATAGCGGTTAAAAGTAAGTAAAATATTTCATTAAATTATATCTTAAAGATTTGTTTTTTTTTTGTTAAGTAGCAGTCACCTTTATTTTATATTTTCAGTATTAGATATTTTTTTATTATTATCGCTCCACAGATTTGTCCTATTAGATAGTCAACTTCTGTGAAACTTATTCATAAAATATATTATATTAGTATAATTACATTCATAACAATAAATGTGAGAATGATAGTTGCTATATAACTTTTTTAAATAGTTATTTATAAAGTATTACTAAAAACAACCGCATCAAACGGATATCGTGGAAAAGCCGTTATGACTTCAATACTTCTAATAGCACGATCCAATCTCGCCCAATGGCTCCATCGTCATTCCGATTGTGTGCTGTGCTACGGAATTTGTTAGTTTGTTGGATATTTCGTGCAGAATTTTATATCGCACTGTCTAGAACATGGATAGAAAAGCTATACGAGTATGCGTCATAGCTCAAAAATACCACGAGTATCATTGGATCGATATTTCTATTACATTATAAAATTATAAAATTTTCGGTGATAGCAAAAATTTTTATATATTCGTAGAATAAAATCTTTATTCAGTCGATACTTCTATCATCTAAAATGTATTACGTAGCCTCAAAGAAATAAACATACCGGAGATATTAAAGCCACAATTTTTGTATTGCATTTACAAGAGTTCAAAATGGACATTCGCGTTTTATCGAATGTAATGCATTTTGCAGTATATTGTGGTATCTGAAAATGTATTTTACTGATATTAAATTTTATATTTTTAATTCTATATAACCTTTTGTTAAAAATATTGTTTTGTGGTTACTTTTTATTTACTAAGAGGTAGCTGGATATTGTTGCTGGATTCAGTATAAGTCTCTACACAATCATTGTTAAAAGTAAACCAAAGAATTTTAATACGAAAAGATATGTACATCAAATTCATACTGTATTATTGTTGTTATATATATATATATATGTATATATATGTATGTAAGTATGTATGTACATACATATATGTATATATATAAATATGTTCTGCTTTAAATTTAATTTTCGCTTGAAATATGAAATTATAATGTGTTTGAGTTTATAATCATTTTAATTATATAATGTTGGGTTTCATAAAGTAAGTAAATCACGATTATTTTAAATCGGATATGAAATATGTAAGGCATTACATTTATTTATAAATTTTTAACGTCGTTGTCATTAGCAATTCTGTTAAAAATACAGTTATTATAATTATCTATTGATTAGTATATTTTTTCAGTTTCAATACCTAGTTCTAAATCACTAGATTTTCATTTACGATATTAGATATTTTATTATTAAATTCATTGTACAGATATTATTTTCAACGACGATTTATGATATGATATTTAAAAAATGAACAAATAAACGAGCGAATTAAACAGCGGGGGTCGTAAATAGCATCCTAATATATTAGTGACGTCATATCGTTGTTTCAGTGATACACGCCTGCGAAGATGTTATTAAATCCATTTTCATTTAGAATATGAATCAGAACGGGGCAAGTATTTTTCTATTAACGGTCAGCTGGAACAAAATTATAATATGTCTTTGACAACCCTACAATAATAATATAATGGTGTTTCTCTCTTAAATTCTATAACGCACTAAATAGTTCCGACTGAAACTTTATTTAGGTAATGTAGTTTTTGTGGAAACAAAACTTTTTCTAAGAAAGAATCCTGTAGCAGAAAGAGTTAGCATTCTTTAGAAACACGTGATGTGAAATAAATGATTTTTCAATAGTATATCTGTGTGGACATCGTAAGCGCATTCTGCCGGCACCCGGGGCGGTACGCCAGAAAATTAAGAAATCGTCGGCGGTAGATGATAAATAACAACTGACAGACGTTCACATCTCCCATGCCCGTGATCACGGTTGCTGCAAAGTAACTGAAACGTCGAGAGTATGTAGTTTTTTAAAATAATAAAGTACGCGTAGTATATTAAAATCCCAAAAAATATTTAGTATATTTGTGAACAATTTTTGAAATAGTGAAAAATATTAATATATTATCAAATACACTCACGCCTTATAAATTGAAAACGTGATCGCTCTTTGTTCAGTTGCTGGCACCTTCTGTTGTAAACAATTCTTTGTAGATACGTATTGATTGGATTCGAGTTCATAAAACAAACCGATTTCAATGACCGATTCAACAATTCAATGAAATTCTATGAAACTATCGCTATTGTGCTCCGACGGTGGCCGGTTATTGTTATCGTTTTCTACACCCTGTATATGAACTCTTGAATGCTTGGATTTTTATCTTCATAGATTTTTAATTAAATATCGAAACATTTGTGTCATCTTTCTTATATTGCTATTTAATTGTGTCATACTTTTAGTTGGAATGCTGGCAATACGTCTAACTTACGATAGCGTGAGTCAATTATCAAGGTATTTCGTCATATCAGTTTACGGTGCTTTTGAGATATTATAAAAGCTTCATATGAATACGTAAAGCGGAATCTAAATTGAAATCCGGATGGAGGATAATATTATAACATGTGAAATGTATTCAAAGGCGATCTCAAAGTAAGAATTGAAATGATAACTCAGCATATTGGCCACGTTCTCATAGGTGAGTCCCTTTGATCCCTTGCTACATTCGCTGCTAATATTGAATACGTGATAATATTCTACTCACACATCATGATTTTTAAGATGTTGCTGCTTTAATTCTATCTTAGTATGTTTATTGTATTCTCTTTATATATAAATTTAATATAAACTAGATAATATGTCAGTATTATGAGAAAATACATATGTATACTGTATTACTTCCGAAATACGAGTATATCAGGAACATCTTTACTATTAACATTTGATTACTTATTACCTTATTGTACCTGTTGCTTACTCATAATGTGTATTACCATAAACATTATTTGTAATGTTTATGTATGAGCATGTTGGCAAAAATAAAAGTATACACAAAAACAAATTAGGTCACGAGCTGTATATATATAATCTTTTTGAAAGTAATTCGTCTCTTCCACAGCGCGAATTCGTGGTCTGTGTCAGAATTTTGTATCGGTAACAAAATTTTATGACATATTTTAGATATACATACTTTTGATAAAATATAAAGTAATGATTAGAAATATATAACAGAGCAAAGATTATAAAAAAAAATTAAGTAAGCATATGAATTATTTTTATAAAGACATTTTTTTGGACACCATACAACTTTGCAACTAATAAAAACAACTCCTGGATGGTTCTAATCGATAGAACTGTATACTGAGCCAATTGTCGCAAGGTAGTTTCCTCACAGACTGACCACACTGATGTTTATCACCTGTTGGTGACGAGGACTTAAAAGTTCTTTGTTGTTGTACCATCTGAACAGTGTACGCACATTTGATTATGCTATGTTCGACACAAATATGTTTTGTGAGTATATTGAATTTTATGATACATATATTGAAATTTATCAGTTCAATGTCTCATTGGGAGACCTATTAAAAATATATATTTCATATTTATGACATTTTTATCTTAACCAGTAGGCGAAATCTAACCTATTTAATTATATTTAGTATACCAGAAAAATCTACAATGAATATCTATTACTAAATTCGAACACACGTTGTGCCATTTCCACGTTATTTTTTTCAGAGGATCAAGAACTTTTTCGGCTGGTTTTGCTCGCTCGAGTTTAGCTCTCCTTGGGGAGGTGACATGAGGACCCTCGACTTAAGATCCCACAGTGGTGATCCAGTAACAATGCTCTGCTTTAAGGGAAACCGTGAACTATTTTTGGACAAACGTGTTTTTATTGATGCCTCAATTTCAGCTCCAGTCGTGAAATGTATCAGAAAGTAAATGCTTAATTAAACATATGAACGTAATAATAATATTGGGTCCACACATCGAACTATTCATGAGCACACGTCATATTCAGATTTAAATGTAATATTCACAACCGGATGAATATAAAATGAGAAGTTGTATTTAAAAAAATGTTACCGAAAAATGTTCGAGTTGCAACGATCCAAATAAGAATATTTTAAAGACATCTGATAAAAACATGTAGGTACTAGTTAACTACGCAGTATAATAACGAAACATTAAAAAAAATTAAGTGTAAAATGCTGGTTTATTGATAATTTTCGGATAGCAGATCTCCGGTGTACAAGGTATGAAACCGCTGTTCCGAAACGCTCTGTGACATCTCATTAAGGTTTATAAATTTAATAATATTATCTCACAGCTCCTTTCAATAAGATGATTCGGTTACAGAATTGAAAAGACATTCAATACTTCATCGGCTTAGGTCTATTTTATCAGATATTATTCGTATAAGACTGGCGTCTTACTAGACTAAGAAAATAAAATGACAGTTACTTTAATGGAGTTTAAGTTTCTAACTATAATTAATACTTACATTTTTTATGTAAGAATACAATTTGAAGAAATCATACACGATACTCTAAATAAATGGCCACTTTATATAAAGGGTTACGTTTCTTATAAATGTAGTTTAAAAATATATTCCAAGTGAGTAATCTTGAGAATATTTTATGATGACGATATTAAAGTTATTTTTATATCAAAAGGACTCTAACAAAGGGGATAACAGACAGCCAAGCGAGTCACATCTCATTATACCGCAAATGGGGTTGCTACCATTCGTTAAAATTCACAAGCTAAATGTAAAACTGCACTACTAAATCGTTTTATACAGACCCTTTCATTATCCTACATATCCCTTTCGTTAGTATGAAAGGAGTATTACGTCGGACTGGAGGATAATCTGGACTGGAAAAATATATTACGTTGAGAATTTTCTGGTATTATAACCATTGTTTCTTTGTGAAACAATAATCCTGAATATTACAACACGTGGTTTCTAAAATATCATACGAATAATCCGATTGACGATTCCATGGAAATACATTCGTATTTTTTCATATGTTTTTTTTTCAGCAATATTAAACCTTAACTTGCTACATCTCTATCAGACAGTGTCAACGTAAGTTTGAAGGTACCGTGACTCAATGTATATGTATTTATTTGTCTGATTTCTGAAATACAATACAAATAACAGTATTTAGTTTAGAACTGCGCGTCTACAACTATGTCCTTACAATTTACTGTTAGTAAGAAAGAGTATTATGAATTGTAGTACAATACTGAAGCAAAATTACTTTAAATACTACGTTGAAACGAGTGTATCTTAAGCGCAACACTTAAAAGAATGACTAAGATACTTCCTTGAATGCTTTATTGGTGTGAGTGTTTTTATTAAAGGGTTAAGTCAATGTAAAATTATGTATTTATGTTAAAACATTAATTAATGTTACAGGCAGTTATTATTTATTAACTTATTGAATGATCCAAATACACAATTATAATTTAATACGAATGTTAGCTCGAATGTTGTTACCATTTATGTTTAAATTAATAAACAAATACATCTGTTAACGGTATACATGTGCGCCGTAAATTGATGATATGTTGTGCCTCATCTCTAAATTAACATTTCATTCCCCGAGAGTTTCTGCTTTATTGGCCCGAATAAAATCACGGTTCCACAGTTTGGGACTGTAATAACTTTCATAAGCATAAATGGACCTCTTTCGAATGTTACAACAATGGAAAATTCTCTCCCGACATCGGATTTTTTTATTTTTTTCGACTCCCATCTCAAATTTTACTTGCAAATGTTTCGTTCTATATAAACTTTCCCGGGTCTGAGAAAAAGCTTTATCTAAATCAAACTAGCGCAAATATTTGAAAAAGACATTTTGTGCTCTTTTATTTTGGAAGAAATTGATAAATGTTGTTTTGAAGGAGATTTAAGTATATATATATATTCAGGTGTAATTGGGAATATATATATAATACGAACGTCCTCGTATGTCTTTGAATAAATTTTTATAGACACTGAATCTATTCATAAAAGTAATAAATCTAATAACAATTCCAGCCAGTTCTTTGGGCATATATCGATATATAGAAAATGCATTTCTGGCTGAATTTTGAATCCATAAATTTTATTATAACATTTAGAAACCGTGTCTCCTTAATTCTATATGTAAGTTTTTTACTTCTTCAAATTAAGTGTTCAAGTTGTATCCTACATTGAATATATTTTTTTATGGTTTATGGAATATCACTTATCATCTTATAACTAATTTTTTTGACGTCTTTTTGGCTGAATTGTGCCTTAATTTTTTTTAATTTTATTTTATTATATATAGGCACGGTTTTTTTTAGAGTAGTTATTGATAATTTGCATTTTTGTGTATCCAAAATTGTGGTTGATAATAAAATCTGTCTGGATTTATTTAAAATTATATACATATATAATGTTTGAGGTAAAAATTGTTGAAAATTCCTTTTATATGTCCAAATAAGTATTAAAATTAAAACAGTTTTGTATCGATGCTGAGCGTCGGATGCTGAATAACCCATACAAAAGACAATGCCTTAGGAAATTAGATTCGCATTTCAGTCGGAGCACGTGTGCCTTCAGTTGCCAGTTTATTATGTACCATAACAATATGAAATTGCGAAGAAAAATACAGAATGCTGTATTGGAATTTAATTGGATAAATAATGGGATAAAATATGAAACGATTATTAAAATATTAATTATTTTTATTATTCAGTAACACTACAAAAGATGTCAAATCCTTCAGGCTGACGTGTTTCATGTGCGAACTATGAATATAAAGGTGACTGACATATTTTATTTCCCGTTCACGCGTAATTTAATTTTGTAATTTATTTTTAATTACTATAATTTTTGAAAGAATAAATGAATTTAAGATGTAAAATTTTATATTGACTGTGCCTAGTTCACAGTGTACGGGGTTAGAAGTACCAAGTTTGCTATTTGGTCGTAACAAGTAAATCACATCCACCTGCTAAATGCTCGCGGCGCGAAAAATCACACGTGCAATGCCTTTTGAGAGCATTTTATATAAATATACAAAGGTGAAATCGCTCTGAAGACTGTATATTTAGTAGGTTTAAGAAGCAAAACGTTTAAAGAGCTCGATACTTCCGCCTGAAATATCAAAATGTTAAGCTGTTTCTGGAAAATATTATATTGAAGTTCTTTGAGTATCCTTTCGGAGATCTAAGGACTGTAAGAGTTTTACGACCAGATAATATAATTTTAATATTTAAAGCCGTTCTAGAATCCTTGCAGCGGATAATGTTCGTGTAATCTTGAGTTTCGTATTCATAAAACGTTACAAATTCTTTTATGACGGAACTTTAAAAACCTTGCCACGTATAACTTTGCTGAGCTTCTTAACACTAAAATAGCAAGACATTTTTTGTGAACATTTAGTTTGTAGTGAAAATGGTCGTATTAAGATTATTCCCTTTTAAAAATGGCTTTCTTAACCTTTTGGATTTATATATTTTTTCAGATTCCTCTATATATTTTACATTCAGTTTTTTGTTATGTGGAAAATATGCAAATAATGAATTTTCGCGAACGTATTTTTAAGATATATTGTGATAAGTTTTTAACGAATCGTAGAAATTCAAGATATGAATAAAAAAAATTATAGACGCAAATAATTCTTTGTCATTTTGTATATTTTGTGCAACAGAATAAAAAAAATTGTATATCGAAAGCACTCGTAATATTTGGTTTGATTTTCAACCTACATAATTTTTATATTTATAACAGAAAATACCGATGAAATGTACTATGCAATAGATTTTATAATTAATTAAAGCTATAGAAGAGTTAGAACATCCATGACTAACATACTGTGTTATTATAATTCTATTTAGATTTAATAAATTGAGGAATAATTGAAATAAATTATTTGTCTAATTGCACGATGCCAATAAATAAATTATTTTACATGTATAGTTAATAATTAGATTATTTGGTTTAATTCTATGAGTAACTCAACTATCATTACTATCTTGACTCTGGAATTAGTATGTGTTATAGAGTTTAGTGAATCATTCGAAGAGTGGATTATTTTCTTTGGTTTTATAATTACTCGCTTAATTTAAAATTCATTAGTAAAAATCTTAAAAATTTATATAATTGACTCTTGGTGGAGCTAAAAGACGAACTTACCAAAAAGTCACTGTTTCTGATTAGAGTTTAAGACATTAGATTGTATTCAGTGTGTAACATCTGTCAAATACTTGAATCCGCATAATATTAAATACTATTAATATAATGAGATCTAAGATTTTCGCGAGTTTTATTCATTTAAATGAAACTAGTATTTTTCGGATAAACTACGCGTGATTTATTTTTGTAAAAAACTACATACTCCCGACGTTTCGGTTACTTTTCAGCAACCGTGATCACGGACAGACATCTCGTCTTTTATCCGAAAAATACTAGTTTCATTTAAATACTTTTAATATGATAGATAGAATACCAAACAGATATATTAACAGAAATGCTTTTTGAGTTGTGCGTTTTTTGAGTTATTAAAGAAAAAAAGTTAAAAGACAAATAAATTAAAAAAAACATTTTGTAAATAAGGTAAGAAATATATTCATAGATATCGCATTACTTTGTCTTGTGATATATAAAAATAAAATACGTTAAAGATTAAGCGTAAAATATTATACACAAAACGATCAAGCAGGTGAAAAATTTTGTTGATAAAATTTCAATATAGCTATTAAAAAAATCAGAGTCATTGAAAATAATTATAATAGGAAGTTTTCTATGCGGATGGGAAAAAACGTGTGTTTAGCCCATACAATCATGAAGCGTAGAAAAAACATTAAGACGTCCAAAAATATTTCCAGATATGGAAACATTGATGTACATATTTTCAAGTGAGTAACGCAGTGATTGCGTGGGAACCGTTGGACAGTCTGAAGTGCGCTTTTGACGACCGAAGAATATGCAGGAGGTTGAGTCTTCTTAGAAGTCTGTTTGGGTATAAGCTATCAAAATTCTGACAGCTTATACTATTTTTCCAGATATCTAATCCAATCTTAGGGAAATTGCGCAGCAACTGAATGAACTAGGGTCACCGCTCGATGATGATTTGGCACTGTAATTGTGTCAAACGGGTATTGTGATGAATATGACACTAATAATGGCTGTGGAAAATGGACCATTAAAGCCAGCTAATGAAAACCAATAGTGATAGTAAGTTGCAATCATTTTATTTACTAAGAAACATTACCCATAAATCGAACGAAACAGGTATAAACCGAAGGCATTAAATTACCTTATTTGAAAGTAAACAATATTAGTGTTCGTTTATCTAGATAAGATCTTTATTAGATTTTTGGGCAGATATTTAGAATTTATTATTAGATAGGTTAGATTAGGAAATAGTATTTAAGTGGAAAAATATTTTTTTCTTTTTAGTTCCCGTGCCCTCTTTGTTGTTTCTTTGAAGACTGTTTTAATTGTTCAAAATAATGTTATTTCTTGCTTTTTTATTATATTAAAAAATAGACACGTAGGATAAAGTACACATTCCTTACACTTTCCTTATGTGCATTTATTATGAGAAAAAGTCGAGTTCAGGAGTCAGAACTTGACACAAATGGCCATCTAAATGGTAATAGACAAAAAGAAAATACAGCATGACGACTTCAAGAGTTATCCGAAAAACGTTAAGAAAGACTTTCTCAAATGCGCATTTTATGAAAATAGTTTTTCCCGTTTTTTTGTATTCCCCTTAATTTTTAGAGAATCACATCATAAAATTCTGATTTGAGACTATAAGACCATCTTGAATGTATCTGAAATGTAACTTTTCAGATAAAAAAAAGATAATCTAATTCGTTCCAGGAATATTCAAGAAATCGAGGAACAAACATTAAAAAAAATATTCCGACGAATTGAGACCTCTTCCGCTTTTTAAATCGCTTAAAAAAGAAATTACAAAATCTGTCTTGCGACAGTGAAAGTAACTCATAATTCACCTTAAGTAATGTGTTTTATGTATGTCTAAACGTTTAAAAAAAAATCTTCATTTTTCGCAAGATTCCATAATCAGGTCCTGTTGAAATCATCATAAGACCATCTCTATAGTCTACTATTATAAATAAGTAAATCGAAATCAGTTGCCCTTGAGGTTACTCGTTTGTTTGGCATACATGCAAATGACAATTTTAGACTTATATGGTTTTCTCATGAATGCCAGTATCAAAACTGAACCAAATTGAAATGGGACTACACGGAAAGCACCAGATTTCAAATAAATAAAATAAAACTTTGAAATATTTGGCCCGGTCTAAAATTACGAGGTAACAAACATAAAACATAAAAACAGACGAATTGAAAACCTCCTCCTTTTTGGATGTCGGTTGACAAGTAGATTAGAGGCAAGGTTTTCGATTTTACGGGATTTTATCATTTAACAAAACTGATGGCGAATAAATCTTCGATATTTCAGATGACCTGCGGGATGTTGCGTATGTTCCAAGAGTTGGATCGGATGACATGGCGCACATGAGAACGCCTTATTCTGTGCGTTCAGCTGGGACGTCGTGGAACCAAGAACATTGAAAGAGGAATTGAGAGTTGGAGAGGCGAAGGAATAGCCATGAAGCTATGAAAGATGGATAGAACTCATTGGCATCGAATATTTCTAGGAAACTAACTAAATATAGAAAAGGACATTAAACCGTCAAATATAAGTGAGTTTTTAATTAAAAATGAGGTTTCACTATATACTGACTTACTGAAATTCAAAGCTCGTCTGGTGGCAGAGGCTTTTACTCAAAAATATGGAAGAGATTACAACGAAACACTTGCCCCAATGATCCGCTATCCAACAATAAAAATGTTGTTTACTTTAATCGCCGAATATGATCTAGATTATAAAATCTAGATATTGTTCATCTATGTGACGAGTATTATTATAAATCATAATCTCCATGAAAACTTGCTGATGGTACAACCATACGGATTTGTTATGATGGAGAAGACAAACAACTTTCATACGTTAAATAAATCCATGTAATTTGGGACTTTTTTTAGGGCAGTCAGAATACCTGGTATTTTCTGTTGTTTATTTTATATTATATATTATTATTACAATAACTTGTTAAGAACTTTGCTGTTTATTGGTTGAAGGGCTGGTGTTGAATATTGAATCTTTCTTAAAATAAAAAAGAAATATTGAATATTCTGTTGAAATTAAGAATAGTTGTCAAGTCAGATTCTTGTTCTAAATTAACCCTTAATATACTGATACATTCTGTTATTTTCGATCTTAATATTAGTTAGTTTATAAGTTAATCACCACCCAAATCTAATTATTGCCAAATAATAAAAAATCAAAAGAATTTCATCAGAGACAATTTAATGTGGTAGAGCCTGGCTGTGGTCAAGTTATTGCAGCTCGAACATGGGCTAGCTCGACTGGGGCAGTACCACCCTCTCACAGAAGATCGATGTGAAGTAGTCTTAAATGGTTGTATTCCGTTGCTAACTACTTCCATCAAATAGGTCGTTTTCTCATTTGCCCCCTTTAGCACAAAAATAGAGGCGAAATATAAAGATGATTAGGAGACACCCAAAAAGAAAATTAATTTCGACTTCAAGGATCACTTTTTTACATTTTTAATTGATGTTATTCAATAATCTGGATATAAAAAAAGCATATTAAAACTTTGAGACAGTTTTAGCCAGGATTTGGAGTTGTCTCACAGTGTTTTAATTAGCAGAATTCAGTAGGACACACCCAACTACATAGCGTAGAAAAAATATATTTTCTTAATTTAATAACGGTGAAGTGAACTGAATGCTGAATAGGAACAAACGAGCTTACACTGTATTGATGTAAGTGAATTTACGCTGTCATTGATAATTATGCAATATAAAGGTGAAAACTACAAAGAAAACTGTAAGAAGCTAAAGTAATATACATTAAAGCAGTATTTAAGACTTGGCGATACATTCAATATTTTTTTAAAGCCGTGTTTTGGGTTTTATTTCATTTTATGTATTTTATTTCAAAACATTAAATTTCGTAGGAGTCTGGATGAGAAGAGGAGTCGATTGATATACATAGAGAGATCTTTTTATACAAATCCTACACGCTAAATGTTAATTATGTGGGCTGCTTTACTTTAGTTTATATAATTTTTATTGTTTTTTTAATGTAATAAAACACAAAATCTCAAATCTGATTCTATGACATTGTGACATTAATAATACAGTTAATGAAAACTTCTTAAAGTGGATCAAATATTCATGACTTATGTTTTATGTAAGTAATCGCAATCAATATGAATTGCGTAGTTTGAATAAAGAAAAAGAAAGAAAAATAATTAATATAACAAACAAAAAATTTGCATAGGTCCATGTGACAATAGAAAATGTTAAAACCTTTTTACTTACTCTTCGACATGTGTTTTTGAATGGTTTCTGATGATATCAAATTTTATTTTTATCATTAAATTGTTGAAGCTATAAAATAAAGTTGCTTTTATTGACACACGCATACTTTTCGTATTTTTCGTACAACTGTTAATAGCTTCTATAATCCATCATACAGATAACAGTGGAGTAATTTATCAAGAGTCGTTAGCAACTTTTAAATTTACTGCCTGATCGCTGTTTGCGGCTTCTCGCTAATTATAAACAGTTTTTCCTACAAGTTTTTACGTTTTTGACTTTAGTTGATTTGAAGTTGTATATACGAAGGGCTCGGGAAAAGTTCTCCTAAAATCTTCTAACTATTTAAACGTATTTAAAATTTATAATAATCATGTTGACTATGAGCAACAAAGCCTTATCTCATCTAAACAGGATTCGTTTTCCAATCAGACTAGTGAAATGTTCCGCCATGGCATGTAATTTGAGTAACAAATTGAATTCCGTGGGTGTCACCTGCACCCATAACTCGCTGCTTACTGCACTCCAGGCTTTTACGCACTGCGGTTCTATTTCGCCACTATTAGAATTTATAGTTTTAACTATTGTTTTAAACTATTAACGTTATACAATTCGTGTGATGTAAATATTAATTTCATAATTAAAGAATTGAATTGGAGTAGATTTTATGTGATGAAAGTAGTAGTTTGATATATCTCAAATGATTTAAATTCATAAACATAGATCCAAATGAACATGTCTACTTTGTACTATATTTTTTTTGTATCATTTATATCAATTGAAAAAGGAATAAAAAATGGTTCATAATCGACAGTGAGACTGGGACTTGCTCGATTTCCTGCAACAGATTTCTTTAAAGAAGATTGCCAAAGCAACTTCAAGGCAGTCGTTTGTATAAAACTTTGCTCGTATTATTTCTAGCTTACTTCCCTCGCGGTAAATTCAACTTGAATGTGTAGCTGACAGGTTATCTAGGAAGCCATTAGTGTTATACTTTAAATAAATATGGATGATATATTCTTCTCTTCCGTTTCTTTTTCTATAGCTTTGTTTATAATTTCAAATTGTCAAGTTTGAATTATTTTATTTATGATAGTTAAAGCCATTAGTATAATAAAACTTAAACTTAAACGTAAGCACGTAAATGTAATGATTTTAATAGGGTCCAAATATTTGATTATTGCTTCTGTTAATAATGCTAGCAACACGCAGATAATGGTCCTGATATTGCATACATCCGTAGACTGATCACTTAACATCAGGCGGTCGTATGCCTGCGTACCGACATAGTGATAAAAAAGGAACCAAAGTTAAAACTGTCTGTTCTCACTGTTCTCACAATGCAAACCAAAAGTATAATTTAAGTTTTTTTTTTTTTAAATAAGCTGTTCAATTTTCATATAATATTTAAGATTTGAATATTTGAATTTTGTTTTACTTGACTAGTTCTCAAGGCTTGGAGAGAAGAGACCACGTTAAACAGTGCGATTAGCGTTTTGCATCAAAGAGATTCGTTTATGAGTCCTTGAATGTAATGGTAACACTGAATATTTATGGATAACGTCGGGTTTTCTGTCGATAAAAAGACTCATTACAACTCACTTTTTAATAAAATTCTGATTGAACTCACTCATACTACTTTCATTCTCAGAGTTTTTTATAGTAAATCAGCCAATATAATCTTTAAAAAGGAACAAATTGTAAATACCACTTTAAAATTATCAATAACAATTAAAAGTTAATGTTATGAGAAAATATAAATTGGGAGTGTTATAGGTTTAATTACTTATAATTGTTTTTTTACTTTGAATTAAATAAGTCTTTTAATTGCGAGAGTGTATTGAAGTGATACAGAACGATAGTATTGGAATGTTTGACTGGTATTGGAGTTTACTGAGGACATCAAATAAATTAATTACTAAATCTCGGCTCACTCATCAATCCCGTCTGGAACTGATCAAAGGCGGAGGCGGTTAAACGACATTTCATAAGCTTATTTCCATAAATATTAGTCTATTGTATTGTTATTACTAGAGTGAAATAAATTACAAACTTAAATATAATTTATGAACAGCCATTAAATGATTAAAAAACAGAGTTTTATACGTTTCATTAAATATAATTTTCATTTTTATATGTCATGAATATATTGCATTTATTAAATGTATGAAGTGATTGTATATCTGTGCGTTACGCCAAACAACAAATCCGTACTCACAACATCAAAGCAATTGCGTAAGATAACTAAACTTCGGGACATTTGGCCCATTTCGAGTATAGGCTCAAATTAATTATACGCACCACACTTCGGGACAAAACAACGTGCTGGTTTGGAACAACTCAAAATAGATTCCTTTAATTAATTTTGTCTGACAGTAATTTATTGTTTTGCATTATTAATAATCTAAATATGACATCGTGATTCCTGCTGGTCCACTATATATGGAGCGAATTATCTACCATTACTTGTCCACATTCAGCGTGTTCTGTGGCCTTGATTTAAGTAAACGAAACAAAATAAAATAAAAAAAAATTGTGTATAAACTATACGGTTTCCTTTCATCATTTTTATATATTTCCTTTTAATCAGTTTCTTTTATTTAAATAATTAATTCAATATATTTTACAAATATACAATAATTTATTTTATTTGGCTTGAACTTGAACAAATCTGTATATGGGTAAGGCTATATTAATTATATGTTTATAAGTTTATAGTCTTGCTTCAGTCCACAATTTCCACTCCAAAAATAAGGAATAAATTACAAATTTTCGACTTAAAGAATTGAGTTATTATGATTTGAATTAATACTAGTCACTGTATAGTCAAATTTTAAAAGAACCTCCTCCCTAATTATGAACCTTTATCACAGCACATAATAAAAAAAATAACCGAGTGTAAACAGTGTCTTAATAGATTTAATGCGAATTAAATATAAAAACTATGAATAAAATTTAAAGAGGAGGAACGAACTTTTGAAATTTCTTAAATAATTTTACAATGAATATTAAAGTGGATAGTTTTTAAAGTCTTAGCATAAATTATGATTAACATTCAGAGAAAGTTTCTTGGTGCGGAGATAACGCGCATCTCCCTATGCAAATGCAGCAGTTTGCATGCCGTCAGCCAAGATATGTAGCGCGGCCTCTTGATATCATGTTTTGGAATTATGATAGGCGAGCGCGATGGGAATATTAATCCCCGAATACCGGGAATCCCGCGAAACCACGGGCGTGCTACGAATCCCTCCTTAATCCCGCAATATAACAGAGCGAAAAGAACCAGTCGCCTTGATTTGAGTAGCTACGTGCTATTTGGATAGTGGGAATATACGGATATTACTTTCATATCCCTTTAAATTTATTGTTTCAAATATAGTAATATTATTGAATTTTTGATAGCACTTAGCTTCTTGTATATCTTTAGATCTACATACAAACAATCGATTGTAACTTATATGTTATCATGTTGTGTTAATTCTTGATTGTTGTGTATCGATCCGCAATGTGTATTGAATTTAATTAATATTCAATGATTGCACCGGTTTCAGTAAACTAAGCCTTAATGGTGAACTAGTTTTGAATATTGATCTACTAGCTTGGCCCCTCGACTTTGCCCGCGCAGTATTTTGGGCTAATGCTAACTCCAAACGGCGATTCGTTTAAATGGAAGGTGGAAATATTTTCAAATAACATGTATGTTCAGGAAATATTATAACGTGTTATAGGTACTTACATCACGCTTTTATCAGTGAAAGTGGGACTTTGAAAAGTTGAGTAAAAGTGCTGGGTCTTATAATCCTTTATCTGTATGTTGTATATTACTCTCAAAAATTTTAAAACAAATTGGTTTCAAGTTATTGTATTGTATTTTTTGTAATTTTTTTTTCTGGCCGAATTAGATGATTATAGAGAAACATACACGTACATACATGAATTCTATAAATCATTCTTATCACGTGTGCAAGAGCAAATTTGAAAATAATTAACTTTAGAACAAAATTGGTTCCCACAAAAAAAGTTATCGTGAGCCAACCTCAAACAGATGTCGTATGCTGTAGCGGCATTTTTGTCCTTTTTTAGAAGTTTTAATGATAAACAAATCTATTATACATGATTTTTGCGAAACTTTCACCGTTACGCCAGCACTCAGCTAAAGCTCTCAAGAGAGATAAGAAACCCCCAACTTTGAAACACTCTTCATTAGTGCTACCTTATGTTCTTCGCGTCACGTTACATAGCGGTCCTTCGTTACATGGGATATCTCACACTCAAAGAATTTTCCAAATAAAATCAGTGGTTCCTGAGATTAGCAATTTCAATCAACAAACAAACAACCCCACATTAGCAAACATAAAAATATTAATAAAAATGTATCACATAACTCCGAGATTTTTATCGATTAGCATACGAATTATAATCTATCCTGAGCCAAATATAAAATGGAGCACATGATTTTGAATGCTTATTTAAAAATAGAAACACAAAAAGATAATTAAAAAGTGAATTTTAATTAATATTCAGAACAGTGTTAGGAAAAACTTAAACTATAATTATTCACAAAGCGCTTGTGAATTATTGGACAATACAATTAATTAATTTACTGAAGTCGTATTCTGTATGATTCGGGGCACCAATCAAAAGGGGTTTTCATTTGGAGCGTGTGTCCATACATCACCCTTTGACCTTTGTCCCTCAATGAAGTACGGCTTCTGTGGCCTGAGGCGTCTTTGTCAACATATTATTACGGACAGTATTGTGGTGTAAGTGAAAAGATTTGATACACTTAGAACTTAAAAGGTTTAAATTCGTTTTTTATATAATTCATATATCACTGAGTTAGAAATGTGAATTAAAATAATTCTGTTTTTAGTAAGTTAACGTAATATGTATTGTAATAAAGATACTTTGAATGTCTTTAACACTGTTGTATCGTTTAATTGTTGAAAATCTACCGAACACATTTAATACAGGATTAGTGTTTTTAATGAACTGATATCGTATCATTTGGTCGGTATGAGTCTGTTTTGCGCAACCATAAATATTGAAGACGCCATCAACTATCACCTGTGGTGTTTGGGTTGCCAAGTATACTCATTATGGTGCCAATTATGAGGCCCGTGAATAAAGAGCGCTTTGATTGAAGGTGATTACGTTACTTTGTGGTTTATGAAGTGCGTGTCTTTTTTCTTTTCAAACATCCGGCTTGAATAATAAAACACGCTTTGCTGAAAGACCATTGTGTCGTTTGTCGTCAATCAGAACTGTAACGCTGAGCTGAATGCAATCACATTTTTTTTTACTTTGATGATGTCAATAGAAGCTGTGTTTTCATTATCTTTTGTATTCCTATAATTTGTATTAACTACATTTCTGATGAGGTTCTGTATAAGTCATAAAAATATACTGTAAAATAAACTTCCCCTATTCATTCCACAAGTATTCGTTTAAATGTTATGTTTTGCTTTTTGGCATAATAAGGATTTAATTTCATCCATATTAGTTTTAACAAGTGAATAGAATTATGATCCGCTTTATAATTTATGCGGCTTTCAGTGTATTTTACATCGATATTATTTACATTACTAAATTCAAAAATACATTATAATTTCATTAACGTACATTATGTTCTGTTACCGTAAATTACTAAACATTATAATAGAATATAAAAGTATCAACGAGAAACTGAATTTGTAGAGCTTAATTGAGTAACATTCCTTTTGGTATTGTATTAAAACATTTTAGTTTAGTAACAAGTACTAATTCTAGCGACCTCAAGATCGTGGTTTCACTCAACCGCAGCTAAATTACTTTCTTGGCTTTTCAACAGTTCCAAATTGAAACGTCACATTCTAACGCATTTAATTCAAAAGGGCGCGCAACAAACAAAATGTAAGCGGTAACTTTGTAGGCTGTGAAAGTTTCTTTAATTAAATCTCCGGCGACGATTTGAAAACATCTGGACCGTGGCACGGACAAAACTTAGAGGTCTATTCTAAGGTTCACTCGCACTGTTGTTTCATTACTGTTATTTTTGTTAACTTCTACGGACTGTATACGAATCACAAAATCCCCGTAGCGTAGTCAAGATTTGGTGAGTATGTCTCACAAATATCTTAAAGAAATTAATATCTTCATAAAATGTGGATAATATTTTAAAATTACGACATAATATTTACATTAAGTAAATTTAAAAGGATAATATTTAATGTGATGGATTTAATATTATTGCCATTATATTTTATATATAGGTCACCGCAGTGAACAAGAGGCCTTCGAAAACGGACTTGCTATGTAAACCTCCAAACGTTTCGAAACCCAATTAGATACATTTGTAAAATCCTACTTTGATTAGGGCTTCAAGAAACTCTCGTTTCTCGTCTATTATAAGCCTTACTGTATGTAAAATTAATAGACGAATTAATAAAAGAAATGTTCTAAGGCAATCGTGATATTAGTGTAGTGAGTTTAAATAATACTGTAAATTGCTACAAAAATCCAGATTTTTTTAATAAAAAACTTCATTAAAACATTTTTATATTTGATTTTTAAAAAACTTAAAAAAGGATAATAAGGAAAAAATAATAATCAGGAATCCAAACATAAAAACTTTCATTAGTAATAAATATAATAAATAACATATTATTAGAATTTTTTTTATTAATTTTTTGGTTTTAAGAAATATGTATTGACTGAATTTTATTTGTGGTGGCTACTGTTAGGTTATTTAACCAGCAAAAGGAATTAAAGTGGTAGAAATTCGTTTAGTAAGGAGGAATGTAGCTAAAATTTGCAATCGTTCCAAAAACAACAATCATTTATTATTATTAATCGTATCAGAGTCTGTGTGTTTCAAGACGTTAGCTGAATGCGTAATGTGGCTGATCTTCGTTGTGAGACATCCTGGCTAACGTTAGGAACCGCATTCAATGTGGCATCCGTTAAGTGGATTTTGAGGTCAAACTGGACGAAATGGCGAACAGTGCAGTTCTTGAATTACATTTAAAATTGCTTTCGGACACGATATCCGCATGTTATGTTGTTTTACAGATTATTTTGATAATAACTTGCTTTCGCTCCGTAATATGGTCTGATAGTATCATTATACGGCTATGAACTCATTGTTCGTCTATTATGGAAATAATATCGTTTTATGTTATGATAATATTTTATAAACGGATCAAATAAATAAAACGCATATCAATGTACGTCACATTTAAAATGAGAGAGCCCGTTGTGGTGGAATAGATAAAGCAAAATTCGTCATATTGTGAAAATTCTAAATAAGTAGAAAAGTTCTGGAAGTGAGGATTAGAGTTTTAACAAAAAATAAACAGTTACGTATGAGAAGCTTAAGTCTGTCTTTGTGAAACTAAAATCACCATTCATCTGTTTATAAATATACTAGTTACCAGCCCCTGCTTCGCACGCACTTACAAAAAATATAAAATAACCTATTTCATTTTGAGAACTATTAAACTTATATTATGATAACTTTCAAATGGTACGCCCGATTTAAATGATTTAAAAAGTAATTTACAGATTATTTTGATAAGACATGGTATCGTATTTATGTAAATAGCTTTCCAATAAATGCTTTAGTAATGCCAATTTTTTAAAGTTGTAAATTGAATACAGTATGTTATCCTTAAAAGATAGACATTTGCCATTGCAGATTTTTCTGTAGAACTATATAAAATACACAACTTCACCGTACATTGCTTTTTTATATCTCAAAGGGTTTTGGCAAAGTTTTCGTTAAAAGCTGACAGACGGCTCATTTTTTCCCGACATTCTCAACAAATATCGTTAATGTACACACAAATCAATACAAAACCTTAACAAATTATATATTAAAACCTTTCTTGATAATCACGCTGTCGAGTGGTGAAGACCGCTTGACAATTGGTGCAGTATTTTTTCTGTTTATTTCGAACAGACAGACCGACAGACTCGGCGGGGTACTTTATTTTATAATATGTATAGATGACCCTGTTTTGTTTATAAACTACAAATTTATGGTGTTCTTGATTCTGTCTATGCTATCCGATGGCTTATGCCAAATGACTAAGTTAATGGGAATCTTTTGTTCTATTTCCGAGTAAGCATCTAAACATTGATCTAAAGACATATTTTTACTAAGCCCCCTTAGAAATATATATTAAAGACTAATATATGACCGAAACGAAAAAAATATGCCGACTGAGGTAGAAGGAGTGAGGTAGATATGTTAAAGCACAGAAATTAATGTAGAGGAAAATGCATAACCGTTCTCAAACTGATTACTTATTATTGAAAGAAATTCAGTATCTACTTCCAGATTACGTAACTATATTTATTTTATAACATATTAAGATAATCTCCTTCTAAACTATTATAGTTTATATATTTGACATCCAAATCAGACTTAGAGCTTTTGAAAATTACGGGCATGCAGGTAAACTAAAATACATTCAGAATTTGATCAGACACAGCATATATTGTTATACAAACTTACTTGAGTAATATTTATCTTCAGTAAGTTTTGCTAAAACAGTATTAACTACATTAGATTTATTTAAATGAAACTAATATATCCGAAATATATAAGTTTCATACTAGGAGAATTTTATTATTTTAAAACTACACAATCCCGACGTTTCGGTTACTTTTCAGCAACCGTGATCACAGGCAGACAAGATGTGAATGTGAATAATAAAATCCGCGTAGTATATCCGAAATATATTAGTTTCATTTAAATGAATAAAACTCGCGAAAGTCTTATATCTCATCACATTAGAATAAGGTTTGCCATACAAAAGGCAGCAATTACAAATTATTTGATTTACCAAGAGTTTAGAACCTTAAGGGAAAGCTTGAATAGGATATAGTAAAACTATTTCTTATATAAAACTTTCATTACACTGTATTCATTTTAAGGCTTGTAAAATTTATAAGGCGTCATGTATTTTTATTATAATGGCAACTTCAGAGAACTAAAACTAGTTAGAGACGTTCGTATTAGGTCCACACTGTAGAAGAATCTTAGAGAAAATCTTAAATAATTCTTGATATTTTTTTTTATGTATTCATTATTTAAGACTTTATGTCTTTTTATTAACATAGTAAGTGCACGAAACAGAGACTTCACTTAGGCATTCATATTATGACAGGTGTTCAAAGTGCTGAAAGATGTCAGAGATAAAATTATGGTATTATTATTTTTCTTATTCTAAAACACCATTCTGAACATTGCCATTTTCATTTTAATACCAATAAAATATACAAGGCGTCATGTATTTTTATTATAATGGCAACTTCAGGAAACTGAAACTCGTTTTAGACGTTCATGATACGACTCTAGTCCAAAGTGCTGAAAGATGTTAGAGTTACAATTATATATCCTTATTTTTAAATTCTTAGAAGGCAAGCATGCAACAAAGTTATGTATACTTTAAAATTATGCTAATAATTTAACAGAAGGTTCTTACGCTTTCTTTAGTTTTATGAGTGAGTTGTAATACTTAAGTGGATCGTGTATATTTAATACTTTTAAAGTTCCTTATAACAGGTTGTAACTTGTATTTTCATTGTTACTTTTAGATTTTTTTTTAAAATGTCTTCAATGTCTTCACTGATACTATGAAAATGAAGTATGTTTTATGCTCAAAAACGCTTCGATGTGATTACAGCATGGAGTAATATTGTAGTGTATATTTCTGTCCTGTATTGTTTAGATACATTCCTATATTATTATGGCACATCTGTGTCATAATATTAAATTACACATTATACAACCTATCCGTAGCCATGTTAGTGCAACCAACAAACATTGACAGACACTCTGTTTGTCAGACTTGTAGACTAATAACAGATTTTGTTTTTGTTTCCTTACTTTGTATGTTTCGATCATTATACACGTTGTTCGAATACATTTAGTTCCACTATAAAGGAAACCTCCTCTTTTTTGATTCGGATTAAGATACATCATTAAAATATTTCAACAAACTTCTTTGTTAAATATAAAGAGATGCAAATTTTATCCTGTCATTTACTACACAGCATAAACACAGTAACACTTTCCAGCAGATCTTATTTCTATTTGCGATGTTATTCAGTTTGTAAGTAAATGAAAACGTTACTAGCTAACATTCAAACTGTTCATTCTATAGTCTTTGTCTTTAAAACGTTTTACAGTTGAGGGAATGGGACGCCTCGCGATATTCCTCGTTCAACTTAAAAATGCACAAATCGGGTTTTACACCACACCCGTCCTTGTTCCGGTGCAATAAGACATATTATGGTTTAATAGCTGATTTTCATAAAATTGTTGCTCTTGTTCTAGGATACTTTGACGTTTGCGAATTGATAACATCTCAGTCGTGCATGAAATAGGTAAAGAAGTTCTATTGTGTTACGCGTTAAGCGTTATATAAGTATGTAAATACAAAATTATTTAAAATTATTGTGCATGAGGTTTCAAGGTAAAACTAGTAAAAACAATTGAACCGAGTGATACGAAGTTTTTCAAAAAACATGCCGAAATAACACACATATAAGTTTACTTGTTTTTGTCAAGAATTTGTCGTTGTATGAAAAGAAAAGTTAGAATTAATTAAAAAAATATATAAATGTATTTCATTCATTAACAACTTGTTCAAAGAATATATTTTTAATAATATTATGAATGAAGTAAACCGTAAAAGATGTCTAAGAAGAATAATAAATCATAGCTGTTGTGAGAATGTGAGGAGGATTGCGATAATCTGAAATCAAAGACAAATATCTTTGCAAACCCTTCAGAGATCGGTCAAGAAAGTCTTAGTGATTATGTCATATATTTAACAGGACCTATAAAGAAGTCCAAATTAGGTGGGATAACATACACGCGACAAAAAGTAACATTTTCTGGGAACTCCTACTTTCAATATAGTCATAAGACTTAATTATTTTTTTTTGGGAACAACCTATTCGTATCATTAAAAGTTCTTTAGATAAGCGACGAGTTATAGTAACGTGATTGGATTTTCTGTCGTAAGTACTTGACGTAAGTTAATAGAGTTTATGATATAGGTATTAAAATTGTTTATATTTTTATATTAAAGATAACATAAAATACACTAAAGGTAAAGAAACTAAATTCTATTTTAGTTTAAAGTGTTATGAAATGAATGTAATAAATAATACGAGTATTTAGTTTTGTAACCTGTAGAATTTTAGTATAATTAATGTCCGTTATAATTTATATATTTTATAAGAGATTAAGGTTAAGTCTCAGAACAACTATTTCGTATTGAGAATATAACTTAGCAACTTGAAAATATTAAAAATTTGACGGAAGCTTACTTTAAGCAGGAGATAGAAAGAAAGTTGTTAAACTAATTTAAATAAAAACAAAATAAATCTTCTTACAATATTGAAACTGGATATTCGTGAGATTTTAAACTTCGCCTTTTAAATAATACAGTCAACGGTCAAGAAATTATATATATAACGAACATAAAGAAACAAATATAGGCATAGTAAAAAATATTTAGAACATTAGTTTTTTATATACACAGGCTTGAAATATAGCTTCTTTTTAAGAGCTTAACTTAAAATCTAAAATATTTCACATTTTTGCACTAACCTATAGAAAGTTTGGGTAATTATTTTTCCTTTCATTGTGACTCGAATGTTAACAGGATGGCGCTGTACATCGGCTCGTTAAATTACTTTCAATACGGTCGAGTGACGTTATGTCATGCTCATACATGTCATGATACAGAATAATTGCCATCTAAGCCACTGAACGACTCCAGACTGTGTTCGATTCTCATACATATTCTCATTAACAGATAAATATAACACTAAAACCTTTTATTGGACTAATTTGTTCTTTTTTTTACTTCCTTCAAAAAGAAAATACGCGAGTGAGTGACTTGTGGGTTTTCCTATAGAAAAAAATATTCTAAAATGATTATTTATTGGAATTCTTATCTGTAATTTGACTGTAGAATACAAAACTCTGACTAGCATTAACTTCCACTCTCACTTTGGTATATTTGTATGCCATTCTTGACGTTTATAAGTGATTCTTAAAAACTTTACTAATTACATATATGTTCATGTTGGCATGTATCAAGCCCTAGAAATTATAAGTAAAATACTATTTATAAACAAAACTTTTTAAATTATATCCTTATTTAATTTAAATTATCGTGTAATAAAAAATAGATTCATATTTTTTATTGTTTCTACCTCATCTTCATGGCACATAATTTATATTAAATTTTAATAAAGTCTGTCATCCCAGGCAACTATATGCGAACTTACCATAATGACTTCGATGTTGGTTATATATGCCAGCCAACTATGAAATTAAGTCGCATATCCCAGATTATAGAGCTCGAATTCGTTCGAACGGAATTTAATTGTAATTTCAAAACGTTCGCATAAATGTTCGGCAAAATAGTAACGTTAGCAAAGTTAAAATTTTGATAATTTGCTTAAACGATTAAATCTTGTGTTTGTTTTTTAGCTAAATTTGTTTTTATCGATAGAATAATTAAAATTCTAGACAAATGTTACATATTCTATAAATATTATTGTGTTTTGTTAAAAGTAACAATATAAGAGTTGCTAGAATTGAACCAACTTTGAAGGATCTTTTGAACTTATCACACTTAACCATAACTCTTTGGTACTTGTTGGAGTTGTAGATCAAGTTAGAATGGCGTTAAAAGCAAGATGTGGAATTTGAAAAATTCAATTTCCTTACTGTAAATTTTGTATAGCATGTAAGAACGGTTCTCTATTGGTAAACTCCCACAGGTAACGAATAATCTAAAACGTCTGACGGAAAATGCTCAAACAGTTGTGGTAACGATTTTCCATATACGTATAAATAAACGCAATTAAATACTTCTTTGTTAATATTCCACCAAAATAATATTTATTGGTTGTGATTGAAAAACTTCTAGATTAGGTTCTTTTCTGCTGGTTATATCTAATCGTAGCGCGGTCGTGTTTTATAAGAGTATTCTCAAAGGTACGAAAACAGACCTGCGTTCAACATAGGTCACAAAAGACTTCATCCGATAATTCTAAGAAGGATAGTTATTGAATTATTAAAGAATGAAAGAATAGACTTGGTGTAATTAATTTGCAATTAAATTAACTTAGAACTTTGATATATTTTTGAATTGAATTTTGTTTTTCCTTGCAGAAAAGTCTATACCCTTAAAGGTTTGAATGCATATATTGTTCAATAGTGGATCATTGTTAATTTGTACATTATATCAAACTTATATTTTATTCAAAAAGTTGTATTATTTTTCTGGTAATACGACTTGTATTATAATGTGCAATTTGCCTTTCAATTCCTTTCGAAAATAACAAGACGATTTTATTTTTTACATAAATTCAGGCGGCTTGCTCACTTTTTAAGTTCAAACTAAAACAAAGGTTAAGAAAAATTGTAGACGCAATAAAACTTAAAACAAAGCTGTATTTTTTTTTAAAATATTTTTTGTGTTTTTAGATTAAATATAAATAGAGAACTAATTCATTCTGCTGAGAATAGCCGACAATCATTGAAGTCAATTGAAGATGTCAAAGTTTAAAGTGACAAAGCCAAAGTCGGAAATAAGCTCGTATTTATACGTATTCACTTGAATTATTAGAACTTCGGCATACTGACCAACCTCCTTCATGTCCTAACCATTTCACGCTATATTGGCCGAATATAGTATGCAAGTTTATACAGACGAAGGTGATAAATGAAAAAGCGAGAAAGTCAAAACCAAAACCATTATACTACTAGTTTCAAAAATTCAATAAAAAAATACATATATTTTTTACGGTTAAATAAAAAAACAAATCACAAAACAATTTATCACAACCGCATCGGAATAAACCCTTAATTATATGACATATAAAATGAAATTTAACGAACCACGAAATCGTTAACCAAGCGGCAAACATCAATTATTTTTATGACTTAAACGTATAAAATTAAGTTGTAACGTTCTTTCTAGTAACATAGTGTTGGAATAGTGTATAAAATATAATGGGTCATTACTACAGCACTATCAGGCTACTTACTGTTATGCCCACATTAGCTCGCACCCTACGTGTGCTCTAAGAGCCCACTAAGTGCTGGACTAAGATGTTTGAATCGATTCATCGATACTCTCACGTTCTCTCAACTTTGATGCTATTGTAAATTATACGTGCTATAAAGATAAATACTGGCTGAGTACCGGTAAAGTGAGACTTTGATGTAGTAATGTATAAAAACGTAAAACGTAAAGAAAAATATTTCTTAAAATTTTTGTAAATGCTCTTTCAGCTATTCATGTTATTGTTTCTTATATTTAATTATTTGAAATTAATTACGTATTTTTTTTTCTGATTAATTGGTTGTGTAAACATGATATTGAGTTAAGTAATTAAAAATATTGAATAATTCACTTTCTTTTGTTATGAAAAAGATTATATACGTGATTTATTGATCTAAAAAATATATTTTTTTATTTCCTGTTTTGTAATGTTTGTTTTAAATCATATTTCAAGATTTATCAGCTCCTAGTCTATAAGGAACCCTGTTGCTTGGTTAACGTTGACTATTCGTTCAGAAGACGATAACACTGGCTCAGTTATTTATTATGTCAACTTACACTACTTAGAACAAGATACCGTCTGTTTTATGTACAGACTATTAAAACCAATTACTGGCTGGCTTTCTTTATATATAAAGTAAATTTTTCTAAGAAAACTAGTCATCTACGAGATCATAAAAGTGGTCCCATTGACTCTTTCTTATTCTCTTTCATATCTCCCTTAGATTTTGGTAAAAATAAAAAAAAATCATTGAATTCTGTCATACATAGATTATCCTTAATTATCAAAAGCGAGTTATTATTTCTATGTGATACCAGCGACTTCACCCAGTTCGTTTTTATATATACAAAAGTTACTTATGTGATTTAAATTACACGTCATTGAACACAACGTTTATAAAAATTTACCATTTAATAACTTTACATCAAATGAATACGTCGTATCTTTGTAGATTGGTTTAGGTCCAAGACTAATAAAATAGTACTAAGAAAATTTTATTGCGATCCATCTAACAGATTTGATATAATGCCAGGAAAACTGCAAACATCTAACAAAATATTTTTATATAAGTTATGATGGTCCACTAAAAATATATGAGTCTCTATTTTAAAGGATTTGATTTTAACGAAAAGAGATTTCATTTAATAGTATCATTATTTTTTGTCGTTCTTGGTCCTTAATCTTTTACTATTCCTAATAATTTCATTCACACTAAAACATTAAATTTAAGGACAGTATTGATAATTATTATCACCAAGAGGAATTTTAAATATTTTCAACCAACTTCAAAAATGGAGGAGGTTACTAATTCGTCTGTATTTTTTAACTTTCGACTCGGCGAAGCGATTTTAATGTTTTTTTTTTAATTTCAGAGCTGGTACTTTCCACGTGGTACCATTTCAATTTGGTTCAGTTCTGACAATTACAACCATTAAGGGTGTGAGCGAGAAATGAAGAAGTAACTTTGGCGCCAACCGATTTCGATTTATTTATTTACAAGGGCAGACTTCACAGATGGTCCCATGATGATTACAATAAGACCCGACTATGGAGTCCTGTGAAAATTGAGGGAAATCCTTAAAATATGTAGGCATACATTAAACACATTAATTGGCATTACTTAAGTTATATTACTTGTGAACTTTGTCTCCAGACCGATTCAATAATCTTATTATTACCTGACTTCAAAAGAGCAGATCCTCAATTCTTTCGAATATTTTTTTCATGTATGTCCCTGATTTATCGAACACTACCGGACCAATTTAAGAAATTCTTTTTTGTCAATTACAGACTCCTGAGATCGACTCTTTCTCATACTAGATGCACGTAAGGAAGGTCTCCCGATCTTGAAACAGCTACTCTAGCCTATACCTATTTTATAATTACACTAAAAAGCAAGAAATAAACTTATTTTTATATAAACCTAATTAACCTACACTTATTCACATCTAATTCGATAAATCTAATAAACAACAAGTAATCAGTATATAAAACTAAAACTAAATTATGTTTATCCTTAACACGAGTAAGACCACAAGATAAAGGATCGAACATTTCATAGTGAAATAATAATATCGTAATAGAAAAACGTTGTAAGAGGAGTATAGACAAGGCTTGCTTTCAGATAGGGTTTTATGAAGTGGTAGAGCCTAGCTGTGGTAAAGTTACTACAGCTCGAACATGGGCTGGCTAGACCGGGGAAGTACCATCCTCTCACAGAAGATCAGCGTGAAGTATCCCTTAGTGGCTGCGTTTCGTCCGATGAGTGAGAGAGCCGGTTGCTCTTTCCCCGTTCCCAGCCTTTCTTGCCACTTCCTTATTCCCGCCCTTCCCTTTTCCTCAACAATCAAGATTGGCAAAGCATGTACATCCTTGGCGACGGTCACTACTGCCCTTCAAGTAGTCTGCCCATTAAGAGTAGCCCTTCTGCTCGTTTGCTACCTTTCACATAAAAAAAGGTTCGAAACAAATAACTGTTTTAGTGCATCTCATATTACAAGCAGCGCTATTTAATTACCAAGAGTGATATTAACTTGCAATTGTTCTATTTACTAAGAAATATTACCCATATAGCTGTAAACCTGAGGCACCATCGTCTGAAGGTGAATAGATATTAAAACATTGTATATATTGAGTTAGGTAGTACATGAGATTGTTGGAAAGTAAATAAAAATAGTGTTCGTTTATCTACATTAGGTGTTTAGTCGATTTTTTTATTAAATTGTTTAAGTTAGGAAATAGTACTTAAGTTTAATATTATTTTTTGCTTTTTAAATCTCAGAATAATTTTTTGAAATCGCTTTTTTTTTTCTTATAAACAACTATTAACTAAATATTAGATATTGAAAATTACTGGACCGCGGTTGCCTCATTAATTACGAAATCCGATAGGGACAAACACATAATTGAGGTATGTGAATGTTCCGAAGATCATATTACCATTACAAATGTATATTAATAGTTTGTGTGTGTGGGTGTACATACACATACCAACCTTCTCGTACTCATCTGTAGGTGGAGGTTTTCAGAACGACAAATTTAGGA
Organism: Danaus plexippus; assembly: GCF_018135715.1. NCBI lineage: Eukaryota > Metazoa > Arthropoda > Insecta > Lepidoptera > Nymphalidae > Danaus > Danaus plexippus. Next base: position 1,378,576 of record NC_083547.1, read on the forward strand.
TTACCCGGATATATATATCTATATATTATGTAATATGAACGTTTTATATCAGATGTACATATATCTATAGATAAGAGAAACAACATGCGACTTCAGGAATTTAGAAACCTATTCGTTTTACCAACTAAGCGGCCCTGCTTTTTAACTTTGCTTTCCAACCGTACCTTGGTCGCATAAATACTATCAAGTGGGTGAGGATTAACAATCATTACAAAATTCAAATAATACAAAGATATATTTAAATGAACATAATATATGAGATCCGTTCATGAAAAAATTCCTCGAATTCTCGTGACAATTGATATTCATAAATGTCGTGAGTCTCATGTAACCTAAACGGTTAGACCCGTTTAATAAAACACGTCTTACAAGTCATATGTCTGTCCAATATCGCCTCATAGAGAATACGTAATGAATGTAAACATTTGTCACGACGGGGATTATTTGAGTATTTACATACAATATTGAAGAACCACGTTCACCCTTAATCTTCTGTCCGATATAAAGTGGTTTTGTGTCCTCTTGAAATACAAATGGTTTTGTTTTTTTAAGTTATAATAATAACAGTACTACTATTCATCTGACAACGTAACGAAAGAAAATATAAAGTTGAAACAAAGGAACAGGAATTAAAGAAGTAATCAATGCGGTCTGCGTTTTTTGATGTAAATATAGATGTTAATAACAGTGGCGTGATCAAAAAACTTTCAACGTGAAATCACTTCCCCGTTACATTAGCACTTGTTATGTATTATTGCAACAATGTTTTGCGTTCATTTAAATAACACTATCTCAATACATAATAAATAAAAATTTATGAGTTACATAAATTTTAGAACCGAAAAACAAAGACAAATATTATTTTCATAATCGATATAACGTTTCTCTGAAAATGAAAGTGATTTTTTTTTGTTGAAATATATCAACTATTACGGAGATGTAAGGATATAAAAAGAGAGAAAATATGTTTCTGTAAGAACAGAAGGAGATAATAAAATTAATTCCTTTTACATTTGTACAAATACTATAAATTTCCAAAACAAATTCCAAACTAACTTTGATAAAAGTTGTCGATTTCGACAATCTGTGAATCAGCGAAAGAGGAACTTTGAAAGTTTACCAGAATTTTAAAACGGACGAGAGGAAAACCTCTTAAAATAATTCTTAAAATGTTTTACAGTAAAGCTAAATAGTTGAGCCATTAAATAAAGTGTAGTTCCGTCACGAACCAATAACTTGCGAAACATTTTTAACTCTTCGAACTATATACGTGATATGTTACAAATGTTCACGACTTAGTTCAAGATTAAACTCGATTTTTATAACGCGCGCGATATGGTGGGATGTTTTAAACGGCGACGTCATAAGAAGAGGTAATGTACAGACATTGGACAGCCATTTCGTAATAATTCCTTATCCTATTGCTCGTTCGATATCGTTAGCAACTATTAAACTGAGAAAATTAGCCGTCTCACAAACTTCCTCTATACCCTTATTCTCCATTATACACTATACAGAACAAAAACATAGAACAAAAGAAAGTGGCCTTGTAATAAATACCACAAAATATTTACACACATTTTTAATAGTCGTTTTAAAAGATTATCTAATACTGTTTTTTCAAATGCTCTTCATTGCAAAGACGAAAAGTTAAAAGGTGGTATAAAAAACTAAATATTTTTGAAATATATCACTTAATTATAAATTTAAGGATTAATTATTTGAAGACGTCAAATAGGAAACTATTACTAAGTCAGAGAATAATTTGATCCTTCCAGTACGATAAGTGTCGGTTGTCTTGAATTGGTCAGTGTTGGTTTGTAGTTAGCTGGAAGTTTAGACTCGTTATCTATAACTTAGTTGGAATCGAATTCTGATGTCCGAGGTGTGGTCTTGTACCTAAACTAACATGCTCAAAATGGATAGGACGAAAAATTGTGGCATTGGTTTTAAAAAGTACAGTTATGAAAACACTTTTTATAGTAATTAGATCTAAGTCTATCGCGAGTATTCATTTAAATGAAACTAATATTTTTCGGTTTATATTACGCGTTATTATTTTTTTAAAAACTACATACTCCCGATGTTTCGGTTACTTTGCAGCAATCGCGATCCCGGGCAGACGAGATGTGAATATCTGTCAGTTGACCTTGTTGAACCGAAAGTCGTTATAGTTATTACTTATTAGTTAATTAATAATAAATTTGTTTAAAGATAATTACTATTCCAGTCAAATATTATTCAATTAAATCTTTCGTCTAACTAGCTAACAGTAAATTTATAAGCAAACCAGTAAGAAACCTGTCAGACTAAAGTGAACTTACGCAACGAAGTCTAGATAGCTCGATAATGCCGGCCACTTAAAGTATAAGTTGGGCTCTGTCAAACTATAGTAATAACAGCAAAACAATACACAATTTTGAAATAAAAGAGCTATTCATTGTTTCGTAAATAATATACAAATAAAAGTTGTAAAATAAATATGTTTTTACCATAATAATATTCTACAGTTTTTTCATTAGAAAATTCAAAAGAAATACTACTTTGTTATGAACTTACTGATCACCTATTTTTTGCATAACTACATGCTGGACTCAGCCTGCTTAGGCATGTTCTGAAGAACATTGTTTAACCAAACCTTTGTTTGTTTGTCAATATTGGTAATAACGATTTTCACTGTAGAATATATTATGTCAAAGACAATCCTGAAATAAGATATCAATATTAAAAGTGTACATTTCTTCTGATTTTAAGTGCACGTTCACAAGAGGGCATGTTAGCCGAAGGTTTGTTTCAAACTCTGTGGCAGTTTCACAATAAACTGGTCGGACCAGTGCTACAGTCTTTGACACTACTCCCATTCCCTTAGTGAAACTAAAATCTCATAAGGCGTCAAGCGATTTGTATAAACTAAATAATAACAGGATTTTTATCTGACGATATGTACATCAATGTACTTAACCTATTGCAAACTTCATCACTATTTTTATAATGGTTTTAAATCTTTATATATGACACATTAATTTCAACATACATTTGTGTACAAAGAAATGTATTTAGAAAAAGAAATGTATATAGTAGTAGAAAATATTTTTTCAATAACACATCGAGCTCATTAGTCCCTGGACTTAGTGAAATCGTATCGGATATACGTCAAGAATATCCGTAATACTAACGAACCGTGAAAACTGAAAGCGTCTGATAATTAACTGGTTTCTAGAACATTATAGCCGTTATACTAACGAGGGCCTTTACGTATAGCATTGTCCTGATCAAAGCGAATATTTGATTGTATTCGTATATTAAGTTGTAGCTTTAGAGAGCACTATGAGAATGTAACTGTTGTTAATTTGCAGTATGTTTTGATTGACGATCCTTGATTTTCCTTTGTGCTGTATTGTTTAATATTGAATATAAATACCTTCGTATCTTATCCACATATTTGAAACATAAACAACTCTTTTATGCTCGTATAAATGTTAGTCAATAATTATTGTATACAACAGGATACCGTATTGTTGAATTATAAATTTCTTGTTGTAAAACTGTCGATATTTTAAAAAATATGCTATGCTCAACATACCGTAAGATATGCGAGCTTCATAATGTCAATTTATAACATGAATAAATTTTAAGTAAGTATAATTTTAAATAAACGCAGAAAACATTAACAACACAAACACTAAAAGGAACAGTCTTTGGCGACTGCTATGGAAATGAAGACTAAGTGTGGCTTGTAAGGAAGTGTTGATATAAAAATTAAAACTTTGATGCTTACATATACAAATATTTTACAAAAATGTGCTCACAGAAGTTTAAACCGAAGCGTTGAACTGATGCAGAAACTAATTGATTCTAGAAAACTAAAATAAACATCAAAATATAATTGAAATTTCAAAATTTTACGTAACGGCATTGAACGTTAACTTTTTGTTTTGCGTTTATTTTTTGTTTTTCAAACACTATCTCGCGAGGTCGCTAAGTAAATACGTTGTTATTTTATTACCTCGCATGAACATTGTCATTTGGTTGGATTATCATCATTTGATGGATACAAAATTAAAGATTAAATTAATTATTTATATCATACATTTTTAACCCCGATTGTATTTCATTATATTTTGTTTTAATTCCTCACACGCGGGTGATATTATTGGAAACATGATTTATTTTAAATAATTTTATATAAACTTCAATTTTGCAGTCAGATCAAAAAAGGCTATAGACCATAAAATTACGTTAACGAGATGTTTCACAACTTTAAAACAAAATTTGTAGTTACAACTTCAATGATAAAGGCGCTCACCCTTCCACTGACATTTCACTTCACCCTACTTCAAGTGGGGGCTTCGTCCACAATCAGTCACTGAGTAACCAGTGCTGTGTACATAGCCATTGTAAGACATAGTTCAGAAATGTGCGGAGATATGGGAAAGGCTGTATTGAGGGCGCTGACGGGAGCGCTCCTCTGCGGGTTGGTGTCTGATGCTGCTTATTTACAGGTGCGTTTATTATTTGTTTGTAAAAAAAAAGGTTTTAGTTGTGTGTATGTATTAGCGTTTACCTTTTTATAGACATTAATACAATTTTTATGACTGCAGTAACGAACTTTACGTTATTAAATTATAATATCATTATCATATAATTTTTGGTTTACTGCGCAAACGCAAAATTTATTTGCTGTATCGAATGCTTTTTTAGGGTATATAGAACTTTCAGGATATAAAATCTAGGCTGTCAATGTTGAAAAAGTTATCGAATATTTCTATGTATACTCTTTGGTAAATTATACAACGTATTTGAGGTTGGACGCTCAACTTCCTTGATTTTTGTTTTCGTTCTGGCAACTTCGACAGTTTCTACAAATTGGACACGTTTTTCCGATTGACTTTTCGTATTGCGGCATGAGTTTGTAGGTAAAAACATGTTTTTTTTAACATGTAATTTAATGTTATTTGCTTGAATGTGATCACTGTTATGTAAGTCATAATATTACGGAATATATTTAATTAAATAAAGCTTCTGATTATGGGCCATACATTTGTCATAGTGTATTAAGAATTAGACTGCATACTTTTATTTATTGTGTTTATTCCAAAATGTACAAAATTTCCTTATGTTTTAAAAAGTATTCTTTATTAAGTCACTCAGTAAATTAGTGAATGAAAAAATGATAATACTTTTAGAAGTTCTCGAACCTTAAATCCCGATGCGTAATTCACGGGTCCAAGTTTTGATATAATTGGTCCTCGGACTAGAATTATGGCAATAAAAGGGAAGGGGGCTTAAAATATCTAGTAGCAATAACTCGCGTACTCATAAGGGAACACTAACTTTGGCAATTTTCCTTCGGGTTTTCCTCCTAGCCCTTCAAAGGCGAATTACTGTCGGTTAAATTTTCTCTCATTTTCGTAAGGCTTTTTAGTTTCATTTCTTTGATCAAGCTTCTCAAAGTAGAAATTGTTTGAAAGTCTGTTAACATTAAATTTGTATTCAGAGGTGAACTCACAAATTCTCACCTTTTAAAGCTCATTCTGTTTGTTTTATCCTTGTGTAAGTGCGTTGTGTTCTCGGTTTTACCTGAAAGTTGTGCTATTATCAACTAACTTGTTAGATCAATCTGATGACATTAGTGTTTTTGTAGATATTCTTGCATGTCATATGTTTTTAATCATTTTATGAAGAACAAATAATTTTGAATTGACTAATTTGTGAGTAGTGGAGTTATATTTACAATAGATATATCGCTTTTTTATTTCTAAGATGTATTTTATATAAAAAAACTAGATTAAGGAGAAGTATGCTATGTAGTTGACTTTATGTCGTTATTATAATCTTTACAAAGAGTGCAATTATAGTTTCTAAAACAGATTAATTTATTTAAAATATTTAACAATTAACGAATTCTTAACCTGTACAACAGGAAATATTCCATATTAAAATTTTTGAAACGAATCAAGTAAAATATTAGCCTTTTAGTTTGTTGCAGTTAGTTAGTTATAAAAGTTCCGATTCAAAACTACACGTTAGGTAGGCATATGTAATTTCGAAACAAATAGGGAAACTAATAAGCGAGAAATAAGAAAAGTTTTAGGTAAAACTAATAAAATTGTAAAGTAAAAACTTTGGCCTCGTTTGTTCAGGGTAACTAGGAGGTTGTGTGTTCACTGTCTGAGCCCTGTTCCTTGTTTGATTTTAATACAATTCTACTTGGGACAGCTATATATTTTAAATAATCTATGGAAATAACATCTCACAGTTTGGATAGCAAAGGTTATAGCAAAGGTAAGAATATTATTAAATGTTACTTTTTATACTCATTGACTTGAACGACACGCCTATCTTAAGTACTCGATAGTTTTGTTTATACTAATTCTTTTTAATATTTTTATAAAAAAAAATTCAAGTAATATATTCAAGCGCACTTTAAATGAGAAATATTTTCTTCCGATACTTGGATTTATCGAATTTAAGAGTCAACTTTTACTTATAAAAACTACTTGGAAGATGAATGATTTTCTTACTAAGTAGTTCAAGTTATAAATGTCAATATAAAAGTTTATCTAACTTTTATATTAAATCCATGATAATAACTTTGCTGAAGTACATCATAAAAATGGTTTGTTATAATATTCCTAATCGTTATGGAAATGTTCTTCTAGTATTTAGTAAATATAAAGTTTTGTTTTTAATTGATCTAAAATAAGAAACCATAATTTTTATCTGATCTGATCTTGATAACTTTGAAATAAATTACAAAGCCATTTTAAATCATTTAGCTATTACTGGATTGGTGCAGGCGCCTTAACAGTTCAATATAATGTTATTTAAATTTAATTTTATTTCGACCATTATTTAAACGGAAGTACATATCAGGACGGATAAAGCTTACTAATACTATCAATTCTATACTACAATATTATTCATATATCGAAAGTTATACAGATTTGAATGATAATTAGTAAGTCAATATATCATAATACAAGTTTAAGTTAGTTTAGTTTGGGCACAACCGCGGGCAGAATTACTATTAAAGGTATAAATTTTGTCAACGTATTCAATGTTCTTACATCGACATATAATATGTCGGTCATAATAAAAACGTATGTGATGAAAATATATTCTAGAACCATCTCATCTTAAAATCGAAATAATCATTATCCTATTTCACATAAATAAAAAATTGTGAATATTACAAGATATTCTAATGTGTGTCCGTGTTTCACGAAAAAAGTTATTAAAATTTTTATAACGAAGACTTTCTTTTCAGTTATTGCATCTGCGGAAATTAACTGGTTATTTTATTTAGACGACCGCTGTGTCACGATAATATTATATATTTAATTATGTATTATATATTTCCTGTCAAATTTTCGATTGAATTGTACATATTGGTTTCATGAGATTCCAATGATTTAAATTTCAAAGAAATAAGAAGCTTGATTTGGTTTTCTTATCTCTATTGCTATATTTAAGTGTTTTTTTTTAACTCTCAACATTCAATGGAATGGGAACGTTATATTCGGTTGGATTGAGAGGTTTCTCGTTTGTTTTTTGCCCAGACGAATATTCTTGTACGGGATGTGTTTGAAATTTTACTCTAAATAGCAGTGGATTTGCTTTAAAGTGAGTTTGCATGTATAGTTTAGAGCGCTTTATATTATATTTGACAATTTATGTCTGGTACTTTAGCAAGTATATCGAGCTTATATGGTGATTCTGGAACTGATACAGCAGGAAGGTGATATATAGAACGTTTTACTATGTCATTTATATACGTGAAAATTTAATTTTTATTTGAACAAGTAACTACTTAACTGTTAGTATGATCACTTGTCACGCAAAACCGTTGTGCCATCTTGTTGTTGTTGCTATCAATTTATCTTGGCGTAATCGTTTAATTGTTTGTCTGTTAAAAATATACCAAAAAAGAACAATAAGCCAAGCAACTTGTTTTTTTTTTGGGGTACCCATAAAGCAATAGTAAATGTGAAACTAAAACATTTTTAGTATGATAATTGTATCAATGCAAACATTTGTTACTCTCACTTCAAGTGACGTGCAAAAAAAAGGAAGAAGGTTTTAAATTGTATAATAATTGATTTTATTACATAAATTTTGTTGTTAGCTAATTAAGGCTCAATAATTATTAACGTATAATAGTTAATTATTCTAATCTAGATTATACGTTTGTATTAAACTAATCTAAAAATATATAACAATACTAATACCTTTAACCGTCTATAATAAAGTCATTTTGAATAAAGTAAAAATTTGTTAACTAATACTCAAATAACAAGATGTCGTAAGACTGCAAATTAAGCCCTTAGAAATAAAATATAGCCTAGATCTTGCGTATACATTTAAGGTAAGTGTGGAATTAAGTGACAGTGCGTTCCCTAGTCATGGTCGACGGGGTCTTGCGCAGTCGCATTGGGAAATATCCAGAGTTATAAGAATGCTTCTGGGTATTATATTAGATATATATCTTATGAATATTGCATTAGAGAATATTCTAATACTATGTTTCTTGTAAATACACATATACACACAAACACATAAACACCCACATACTCACACACACACACACACGTATATATGTTGTGTTGCTTCTAAATTACAACGATTGCTTTTATACAGCGGAAATCAATTTATCGATAACTTTCTACGAATTAAAGTATAGGTACTGATCGGTTAAAATGTTTATATAAACATATTTTCGTCTCCTTTATAGCATCACTCAATAACATTGGAATTGCATACCTGAAATAAATATTACATTTATAGTATGAAGAAATTGTTATATTTTAGATATTAGCAATAGCAAATACATATTAAATTACTTGAGTTTAGTAATATTCACTTGAATGGCTAAAAGCCAAATAAATGTTTGAATGACTGGTGACCGTTATGTAGAATAATATTCTAAAATAACGGTCAACGTATAATAAAGCGAGTTTAAATTATTTTTTTGCAAGCAACCAGAAGTATGCCTTGATGTGGAAAATATAAGGTTTAATTTATAATACTCCATATAGCCTTCATATCCTTGTTAAATGGAGCATATGTGATTTTTAAAATAAAGGCTTTGATTTTATTTGTGATATTAAATGACCTTATTTATGTTACCTTCGATATAAGCAATAATTGATAGTGATTGCATATGTCACCCTTTATTTGTTAGATAATATTTTATCATAAATATGTGGAGCGAAAAACCTGACTGTAATAGTATTATATTTATTCATAAAAATAAAAAACAAATGATTCAATCAACATAAAACATTAATTCGTAATTTAAATATGTTTTTATGATTATTATATAATGGCTTGGAACTTTTCCGTCACGGTAAACGTTCTTCATTGAGATAAAGGTTAAATATTCCTAAATTTTTGTTACTTAACAATATATTCGCATCTGAAGTATTACTAAACGTCAATAAACAACATGCCAAAGATATCAAACAAAGCGAATGATGAAATACTATTCTTATAAGACTCCATCCTATTCACATATTCGGATAAGAACACATAACGATGTTTACTCATTATAAACACAAACAAATTGTCACAACTATTGTGAAGTTTTCTTAAATATAAATCGAAAATAATCGAAATCAAGATTTTTTTAACTCAAACCTCATTGTGTCCTCAAATCTATAAAAGTTAACCATTAAAAGTAAACCTCAAATCCTAATTCTACATAAGGTCGAAATGTTAGCTATTACATTAACCAGTATCCACTCGGAGTGATGTAACTTTCGACTTCCTTAATTCACTTTCGTTTTGTTGAACTGTGAAAACTGGAACTCAGTCAAGGCAGGCCACATGTTACATAACATTTCTTGATTATCTTTCTTAGGCCCGGCCTTTCACTCAAGGTGGGTCAATTTGCTAACGTAATCATGACATTTCGCTGGCTCCGATCTTGGCTTGAGAGGATTTGGTTTAACATTAAACGAAATTGAATCTTGTTATAATTGCTAAGATGTCATTTTGCTTTTCATTATCGGATTCTTCACATTCCTATGTCGTTTTTTCATAGCTAAATTCTTATCATCATTTTAGTATTTGTCACTTTTTTGTTTTGGCATAATAAAAAAATGTATTTTTATTGCCTTTTAATAGAGATTATTTTTTTTTTGCTAATTTCAATAAACATTTGTATTTTGATTTCGTTGATGGAGTGATTTTAAGCGATCACTATTTTAAAACAATAGTTATTAATTTATTTTATGAATTGTTGGTTAAAATATTTATGTTATATTATATAATATTTCCATTCTACACATTATACGTAACATTTTTCTAATTGTTTTATTGTTGTGAGAATTTAATGCGTAAAATATAATTATTATAAATTTGTTTCAGAAATATGAATCATATCCGTTCCGGTATGAGCAGGCGGTGTATAAGAAGCCTTTGAGAGAACACGAGAAGCCTCAGGACCTTAGCAACGTCCCCGGGGTTCCTGGAGTCGACTTCCCGATATACCACTCAGTACCAGAGACCAGCTTTTCGTGTGCTCATGTACCTATCCATCCTGGAATGTATGCCAACGTAGAAACTGGATGTCAGGTATGTTGAAAACTACATTACATTATATTACAACTGTATTTAATACTATTCTTTATTAGTCTAAAAATACTTCCAAAACCTTATAGTCACATCGAATAAAGCAGGAAAAATCTATTTAAAGAAAAAAAATTGCGACGGAAAATCTAACAGAAAACGTTTGATTTTTAAATGACATACGAAAAAGTGTTACAAACGAAATGTTTGCTCAAACGCCTCACTCCACTAATGACCCGAGTCGGTACTTGGTTGTCTTTGAACTATTTTAATTGGAATTGTCTCTTTTAAAGTCAACTGAAAGGAACCTTAAATTTTTTTGTATATATAACAAGTTATAAAATGTTGTTTTGATATAACTACAATCTTATATACTACACGGATAATTATGATAAATTGATAATATAAGATAATAAGACATATAGTTTACATGTTTAAACTGGTAAATTTGTAATAAAAAGAAAAATAATATCAAAAGTTGAAGTAAATGACGTTATTGTGTGGAAAAATGTTACATTCAAATGCATTGCTATTAACAGAATATAGAATGTTCTTAAATTTAATGTCGCTTAAAATGTTTGTTCAACATTCAAAAGAGATTTAATATGAATCAGAGTAATATCTGAAATACGAGCTGTCTTATTTATTTGTTTTTCAAGTCATATTCTTATTTTCTTTATACAAAGTTTCAGCAAGGTCTGTTTGTTAAATTTAAACGAGACATTTACCGACGAACCTTCAAAAATATAATTGTCTGTCAAAATATTTACGTCTCACGATGATAAATTAACAAGGCATTATTAAATGACACGTTAAATGACCGGCTACATATAATTCGTTCTTGTTATAAGACAACCAAATTGAAGTAAATATATATACATAGTAAATATGACATCTTTGCTACGATGCACCACTTTATCCCTTGATCGTATAAATCTCTCAATACGCCACTTGTTAGCTAATGCGACTAAATTTAATATATCGTTGATTGCATAGATTAGGCACACAAAAAGCTTTCTTTTCAGTTTGCTAGGTGTAACTTGCCAAAATCGTGTTGTCAATTTATTGCCAATAATTGTGTTCAAATTATGAGTGATGAAAAGAGTACCTAACTTACAATGTCATAGAAAAGCCAGGGGCAACATTTTTTATCATATGGAAAAGAAATTTTAATTCACCTTATTAATAAATACAATGAAATAGTCGAACGTCACAAAGCAGATGCTGTTACTACGGCCAAAAAAAATCAGGGGTGGGATTGGACATTTGAGTTTTGACATAGGAATAGATTAACAGTCCGTAAGCTATTTGACGGACCTCCAGAGTAGGAATTACTATGTCTTGTTAAGACATTTAAACAGACCGTGCGTGGCGGGACGCTCGATACATCTCACAATCCATCAAACGGCTTAACCAGACGTTATTTATTTAACATTGATTGGTGAAACTGGGCCTTAATATATAATGATTCGTGGCAGTACTTATAATTTAAAGAGGCCCTGATTACCATAATAATATCTAAGGAAGACTGTCCCTTTCCTTTGATCTCTGCTTAATCTAAAATTGCGATTAGATTTCCTTTCAAAGTTTTCGCTTATCGTAGTCATTGAACCCTCAGTTCGAACTCTAAATAATCATGTTCTTTAAGCGAATTTCCACGTAGCGAAATTACTATGGCCGACCAATTTGCCCTAAATTGAATAAGTTTGAAGACATTGTTAGCGCGGCGTGACTAACCTAAAACTCTGGTGCTGTAATCCAAAATTATAATTTCAATCGCGTTATTTCTAGGAAATTAATTAAGTTGAATTTACAAAAGAATCAATTCTTGAAAGGCAGTGAAATGGAAACTCACTTGGATAAAGGAATTTAAATGAGAACGGTTTAACAATTAAATTTGATGATACTTTAATGATTGGAATTGTTGAAATAAATTGTATAGATTTATTCTTGTTGTAGTGATAGTAATGAAATGTAAGTACCAAAAAAAGAAAAAAAACATCCAAACGATACGGGAAACGCATACATATATAATATTAACTTTCCCTGTACTGAAGTTTCTGTAGTAATCCAAGATCTAATTCCCAATTAGGACCTTTGCACTCGTCAATAGTCAAGTAGTGAGGAATACGCATATCGACACACAAACACGTATAATACGTATATTTATGTCTGAAATTTTGTTTTTAATAAATTTCTGTTTTAATATCAGTGTTAATTTTATAACCGATTAATATATTAAGGATTTCTTATTAAATGAGTATGAATTTTGTGCTCGCTCAGTCTTTCGGAAACGCGCTTTACTTACATTATTTAAAAGTATTATATTTAAAGGTATTTGCATTTAAAAGTATATACATTTATAAATTACGAAGCATATTTCTTTGTTGTATATTTATACAAACACACACACACACACACACACACACACACACAGTATTAGGCAGTTCACTGCGTGATACCTTGAATACGAAAAACCTTTTTTGATATTAATTTTTTTTTTTATGTATATTAAATAGGATTTTTCTGAATAACTTCTTTTTGCTCATATCAATTACTTTTAGGGATACACTTGGGTCTAATTTGTTTGAAGTAAAGTAATTATTATATTTCAGGCATATCACGTGTGTCATGACGGCCGCGAGGGCCACCAGGGCGCGTCATTCCTTTGTACTAACGGAACGCTGTTTGATCAAACAAAATTTGCTTGCGATTGGTGGTACAATGTCGACTGCTCTAAGGCTATCGAACACTATAAGTGAGTAAACGGTATTGTAATTTGAAGACCGGCTATGTTTATAGATGGAAATAAAGCAATAGACATAGATAAATTAAATGGTTTTTTAAAGTGCGAAATGAAAAAAAAAAACACACATAATTAAGATTTTGCATAAAACATGAAAATATCATCTCACTCTCGTGTGATGGTAAAAGTATTGAATGTTAATACATTTTGATATATTGATAGTTTTTTGAAATGCGACTGAGTCTTGGTTTTCTGGAAGTCCCCGTTTGGAAGCTGATTGGAGTTTCAAATTCTTTCGTATATTTTTAAATATTTATTTGAATTTTAATCAAGAAATAAATAAGCCTTTTTGGCAGTGGAAATGTTTTTGTAAATATTTCCTAACGTTAAATATATATCTAAGTCACTACATATTTTTTTCCCATTTCTAGACTGAACGCGGATCCTTTAAAGAACCCATACGTGCCGAAGCCGAAGCCCGAAGAATTGCAAGAAGAGCCGCACGGCGTTTACTATAGAAAATCATATGATTAAGTTAGCTATCATGAGTATAAAAAAATAATTTAGTTTTCAACAGACTTTCAATTATCTATAAACATCATTAATTTAATCAATTCATTAAAATTGTCATGACATCCGTGTAGATGAAAATAATTCATATTAGTGATTTTAACATACAACAATTTAATAAGACATTATTTGTATTTATTTTACATTCATCGAAATGTCATTTCACATTCATCATCATCAAAGCACTCCATTTATTTTTAATCATCGTTTCATATCGCAATTTCAACTTTACCTTTATTTTTCGAATGTCGAAAAATATTCATGATATTGATGAGTTTTTTTTTTGAAATAAAATAAAAAATCTCCATTTCAATCTTTTATTACTTAGCATTTAATCGGCAGATTTCTAAAAATATATCCTATTCGTATGTGAATAGTTTGTACGTCAGTAATTTTTTTTTACAAAGATGTTAAAAGTTTCATTTCCATTTGTTGGTCTTTTTTCATTTGACTGAATAGTGCTTGACTAACATTCTAACCGTTTCTACGTGGAAATGTTGTCGCAGGTAGTGAAAGTACTATCGTAGTAACAGCCATTTCACTGTAATCTTGAGGACTACCTAATTACAATTGGTAAGAAACTCAAACACTGGCAGAGTGCTCCAATCTCTTGCTGGATCTGGAACGCACTCCAGGAAAAGGGAAATGTACCGCTTCGTTTAGATACAAGATAGGTCTACAACGAAAGGATAAAACGGTCGTCTGGTTTTTCGATGACAAAAAGGGGATGTAGGAATTAAAATTTTTCCTCACACTTTCCAAAGTGTATTCTATAGAAAACCGAGAGGTTGGCTACATTTCACAGGTGTTTTATTCTGATTAGATTGGATTCAACCAAGTTTTGGTCATCAAAAAAGGACTGATGACCACAACTTGATTATTGCACATATCTCACGGAGTTCAAGCCTTTGCGGTGGCAATTTCACTTTACATATTGAATTATAAGTTAATAAAAATAGAAAAAGATTTGATTCAGTATTTTCTATGAATAAAATGATTTATTGGCTATTAAATTTTTTGGAACTACAGGTATCAAATAATAAGAAATAGTGAATAGGCTTTAAATTATATAGTATGCTTGCCGTCTAAATCTAAATCCCTACTCTACATTATTTGGGATGATAGCCAAAAAATATGTAGTCTTATTTAAAATTATTCTACTATTATATATATACATATATATAGTTATATAATATAATTATATATAGTTCTATTTTAATAATTATTATAAATTAGTTATGTGAGAGTGATATTATACAACACATACTCAATAATTATTATGATAGACAATTAATAAAAACTAAACTCAGTAGTATTTTTTAGATCAATAATCAAACCACACTAATATCTCTACATGCATGATTGGATAATACATGAATTTTATTTGCTCAACCAATACAAGCTAATGATGTCGCTATGTTGGCCCTGGCCAAGCTGATCTTTTTTCACTGTGCCCTTCTCCACGACAACCTGTAATTCGACATGCAGTAGACTGGAAAAAAAATTGAGGCAATATAATAAAACAATTTTAATACAGTAATAAATAAAATTCGTACTACATTCAGAAAACTCTCCAAGTTCAAATGAAATAAAAAATTTGGACTAGTATATGGAGCCATATTTTTTTACACGAACGAAAAAGCAATATAGTGAGGCAACTAATTGTCCCTTTTGAATATTAGTACCAACTTCAGTTCAATATGTCAGTGTCAATTATTGAGTCGGTGTTGCCAACACGAAAAATAGACAATGGCGAATTTTCTGTTACAATTTTCGCGCTACGAACATCGGAGAGTAATTGAATTTCTGATTGTTGAAGAAAATGCTCGCGATGCGATCTGAACCGTTTTTGCTATGAGTGAAGGTAAACTGAAATAAGAGATTTTTTGTTTTTATTTACATTTTTAGGCCTAAAATGTGTTAGAATTATTTATTTATGTTATTCTTATATTATATTTCACCTACCTAGGAATATTGTTAATTATAGTAGAGTAAGTTGTTTACTTCTTTTTATGAACCCATCTTGAAGGCGAGAACATTTTAAAGCTTTATATGAGAGAGTGTATGGTAAAATAAACAAATTTTTTCAAATTAGTGAAATATATTGGCAAGTTTGTGGATAATAAGGCGAACTTTTAAAAAAAATATTTTGATTTCATGGAATGCAAACATTTTAAAGATAAACAGCTGTACATATTTTATCAGTTAGCTTATTTTCAGAAACAAGACGTGTCCATTACGTACTTTCTTCAGTTAGATTGATATAGCTCTATATAAACTGACAAACTTATTTCAAGGAAATTGTCGTCCATTTGGGAAAATACCCAAATTTGTCAATCACCTCAAATGTTAGTTTAGAGATAAATGTTGTATGTAGTTACATTCAAGTCGTTTTTATTTACAAATTTTCTAGTTATTGAAACCAAAATAAGGAGAATTATCGCAGAATTGTCTTAAATTCCTAGTAATGCTAACAATGCCAATGGGTTAGAGTTTCAATGGGTTCACCTATCTGTTATCCGATATCCACAAGGAGAGTTTCGAGGAGCGAGCCCTTAAACCTACACATGGGATAGCAAAATTCCAACTATCTTTGGAGGACATATTTATTGAACTACCTAAAAATATTATTTAGTGTTAGTTTTATTTAAAAATAATAATTTGAATAATACTATACGTAATTACAAAGATAATTGGAAGGAAATATTTTTATTAGCATCTTAATATACTCCTTATAAGACATCCTAAATACAAATACTAGTAAACTTAAACTAACAAACATTTTTGAATTTCTTCTAGCTAAACTTGGTGTCCTCAACAATACGCATGACAATTAAGGACTATATATGACTGAAGGAAAAATATATTTTTTGCCTTTTTTACATGAATTCCTGAAAGAAACTGAAACGGCAGTTTAAAATAATCATACACAAATTAATCGATATCAATATATGTAAAATCCGAAAATTTATGTTAGCAATTTAAACGCGTATTACACGTGAACACGGATACCTTGGAAGCACCCGCTATTCACTGTAAATTTAATAAACTTTTTGTCGATATGAAGCCAGTCAAATTTCGGTATCGTTCAAACCCATACAATATTCGTTTACAAGACAATACTCCGCGGCTTCCGTTTGAAGACAAATTCAATATCAGTCAGATAAACGTCAATAAACATATTTCATATTTTTTTACTTTTTATGTATTGTAATACAATATAAATAATTCAACAAAATTATAAATTGTAAATGATTTGTTCAGTAATATATTGCTTTCTATTTAAAACGTGGAAGAAAAGTACTTAGTGTTAATGTCTAGTTGTTAGTGTATGTAATAAAGTTTTTATATTGGTTAAAATCGTATTGTAATTAGGGAATAGACACACAGTCATTATAAATGTAACCAAGGTTCTTGAGCTTATTTACTATTGCCACCCCCCTATTTTTTCCTTTGTACAGTAGCAACTTTCGATAACAGTCTTATTGGCTAATAAAACAACAAACCATTTAAAAAAGGAATATTTGTAATAGTTTTATTTTGTATTCTGGATATTCTAGGTCTGTCAGTGTTACGGACCAGTTGACAAGTTTCGTTTGTTGGTCCGTTCATTAAACTTTGATATTTCCATCCAAAGCTATTTTATAAACCTTTTTGTTTTTGCTGTACTATTCTAATATTAGACATCAAAGAATTTTAAAACTTATACTTTCAATTAAAAATATTAATAGTGTGTAATTTTTCATGCTTAGTAATCAACTTTAATTGATTAAAAAATCCTTAACGTTCTGTGAAAACAAGAAAATGTTCTGTAGTCGAAGGTTATAATGTAAGTAGCTGTTAAAGTTATCATCTTTCAGGCAATACCATATCACTGACGAATTTGTCGGCTTCCAGTGAGTTATGTGATGAACCGTGTGAAGGATGTATCTGAAAAGTTGCTTTGAGATTTGAATCAAGTATGTCGAGTTAGGTACTTGATAATTGAGACAACCGGAATCCGAATACGCGTGCTCTGCTGGCCTTCCGCAGGTAGTAGTTGGCCCAATTAGTGACCTAGCTTCCCCTTAAAACCCCGCCTTACCAACTATGTATATTTCTAGGGTGACTAACGTGCTTATAAGCGATCAGTTGATAGTCCCGATGGAAATCTGTGGGATGATCAAACTCCCTTGTCACGAATCTTTTTATGTTGATGGGCTACAATTTATAATTTACTTTAGTTTCAACTTTCTCTGTCCAAAAATCATAAAAAAATTTCATTTGGGAGGCATTAGAAAATCTTAATAAATTTTATCATAAGCTCTTTTAATATTGGTTAACGTACCAAAAAACATCTTAAACTTCTTGTGCCAAAAGTATGTTTTGACTGTAACTTAGATTTTTAAGAAACTTGAAGTACTTTAGCTTTTATAATCTTTTTGTGAAGAGACCTGAATATTCTAGGGACCTGAATATGCATATGCAGATAGAGTTGACCTTTTAGACGTACCAATTCACGCATACTACATTATTTCATATTTGTAGATTTTCGCAATAGATCTTAAATTTTTTGTTTGCTTTTTCGGTTGTAACTCGATAATTAATTTAGTCGAATTAAAAATAAAACGCAAATATTTACCAAACTTGTTCAGAAAGAGGTAATCCTTTTTCAATATTTACAATAAAACCCAATCACCTCGAAACGTTTCTAGCAATTTGTATGTTACTTTCATATTTGCTACATGACCCACCAAAATACATAAAATTGTCTAAAAATATGATATGATAAGAATATGATAGACGAGATGTTTTGTTCCCTAAGATATTGCATAACTGATGTTGGTAGTTTAGCAAAACAAAACTTTGCAGCGCATAAACCCAAAGGTACACAGTTAAGTTCATACATAAATAGTTTTATCACGGTATTGAAATCTGACATAGTGATGGATGAACTAAAATTGAAAAGTATGTATTCTGTAAACCATAGATGCCATATAAATTTCGGCTTACTAAAATAAAACGCTAAGTAAAAGAAAACTAACAAACTTTTAAAGTCTTAAAATGAAACTCTTTTCACTATTAGATTTAGAAATTACAAAATACACAAAAACATATTTCTCTACAGTCTTAATATTAATTCTCCAAATATTTGTAACTTTATAATCACTCGTTTGCGGGTAAACGACTCTGCAAAAGTTTTCTTTTCAAAACTTACGCCCTTAAATTTAAGAAAGTAACATTCTATGAATATAATATAAAACGTGAATATAATATAAAACGACTGACATTCGATACGTTTAGTGACAAGGCAGCGTTTGGTGTGGCTGCGGTGTTGGTAGCAGAGGTTGGGTTTGTGACACTGTTCACTGTCCCATCACATGATTGTATGTATGCGATATTAGTTGGCGGTGAGGATGTTAAGTTTTCCGTCCACCTGCCCGCGTCAGTTCTCCAGCACTACGTCTCTGCACGTGAATTTTCCCTGGCTTTTGAACATATTACAAAAACTAGCAGAGACTAAAACCCTCTGGTTTTTCTTAAATAATAACCAATCCAAGAGTAAATGGATTTCTTTCTTATATCGACACACATCACTTTCGGGTTTTAATATATAAAAGCAAAATACTCTTAATATTATCAATTGTTTTCGTAAAAGCTGCCACGGGATCACATAATGTTTCTGTCGAATTACCATGACTATTTTTTTTTGATAGAACTGACTTTCCAAGCTGCTTTAGTTTCTGGATTCAATATCGGTAGTAGTAAATTAAATACTCCTTGCAAATCTTTTCTTTTAATTTTGTGAAGGAGATAACCTCTGTGTACTTGTAGGTTTGTTCTCAGAAGAATATATCAGTGACCTTCTTCGTCGATTCTAAAGTTTTCTCTTCAGTTTTGATATCTTCTTACGGATATCGTCTTCCCTTCTATTTCTTTAACGTTTTTTCCCTATTGAATCTTTAGTATTAACTACTATTATAGTCATACAAATTTTTCGACCAAGGAAAACGCAAGGAGACTTCAGAGAGACTTCAGTGTAAGTGTTGCCAGAAATAAAAATTATCATACTATAGATTATTGTTTCTTTAATCTTACCGTGCAAGGGTAATGCTAGGAGGCTGCACTACAATATGTCAGCATAAGTTGTTAAGGATTAGGAAGCGAAACATGATATAGTTTAAATCATTATAATTGAAGTTTTTCATGTTTATAACTATGGTAATTGCAACCCTAAGTACTATTGTGTTATTTAATAAACAAGGTACTTATTAGACACATACAATTTTAAAATGAAAATAAAGATATTTACCATTACTTTACACGATGAAATCTTCCTCAAAACCAATTAACTCAAATTAAACAGGTAGTCATATTTCCTGCTTAAGATAACGGGCCAAATTAATTATGTAAAGAGAACAGGGAAATATACTGGCATTTCTGAAATATATTTTTAGTTAATTGCTTTCTCATGATTCAAAAGAACTCGTTTTAAATAAAAGTTATTGTTTAGAATAATCGAAAACGATTATCAAATGAAGAAAGATTCAAATTTCAGCTTTGAATTCCGGTAATCGAAATACCACTTCATAAAAAGTAATTATAATTTTCAAAGGTTTAAAAAATATATATATTAAGGTACTGTTTAAGGTCCGGGTTTTATTTGTGTTGTTTAAATTTCGAGTTAATTTTGATTTAACTTCATGATTTAATTGATTATTTGAGTTTGTGAGGATATTGTTGAGCCAATACTTTAAAATTAAAGTTAAACAGAAGATATAGACTAAAAAATGTATCGACAGTAGCTGGATTTAGTACCGTCTCGAGTCGGTGGACTAGGCATTCCATATATTTGGCCACCATATCGGCTATTGAAATTAGAATTTTAAGACAGTCCTTTTTTATTTATTAAAGTTTTAGACGACTTCATAGAATAAAGAATTTATAAATTCAACTATATATTATATTTTATTCGAGTATAAATTTGATATTTTAAATATTCATTGAAATTACTTTGCTGCTGAATTAATTATTGAACGAATTCCATATAAATTTTGTTTGGAAATAAGGCATGATGAAATAATCTCTTGGTCATTTTTGTTCTTTCTCAGAAACAATATATTACTTTAAAACTTTAGAATAGTTTTTATTCTTTTAACACTCGTTAAAGGTGAATGAAAATTATGCTGTTTTTAAATCAGAATTGATTTTATATAATTCATGTTGTGTAAATATATATTTTTGTTGGTTATATTATGGAATCATTTTGCTTTGCTTCTACACATTGTTGATTGTGGCGATTTAAGAAGGAAAATAATTACAAAAAATTACGTAATAAAGGGAACCAAAGAAAAGGAAAGAGGATTTTGTGCTTTAAAATATCAATTTATTCAACAAAAATGTAAAAGTAAATTCAAATCGGTCTTTTGGAATAGGAGGGGAAAAGATATATTTTCAATTAATGCACGTAATAAATAATAATGAATTTTTCATCAACCTTTATCAACATATCTAACAAAAGATAATTTGCAGTGGTGCTCGCAAGTATTGTGTTAAGTCACATATTTTGGTTCTGAAGAAACTAACGAAATTTTTATAATTGCAATCTCAACAATTAAATTTAAGGACTTTTCTTCTAAATTCTGTCTTCAAGAATTTTATTTTTTTTGTTTCTGAATGAAACTTAAGTTTGAAGTAACACTATTAGAAAAGTTCTCAATGTCTTTTTCTAAGGTATTAGAAGGCATCCCTATTAGAAAGTCAAACAAACTAGATTCAAGCGTCTATTACTGAATATTTTGAAAAGACGCTTTGCGAACCGCAGTAAAAGAGGAATTTTTGGTAATTAAAATTTTTGCTAACATTGCTTATTAAATAGACTTGTTCGGTTTTCGCAAACCTTTTACTCTCGTTCTATGTGAAGCGTCCTTAAAAATTACTTTGTGATTTTGAAGCAAATAAAATTCTTACTAGTCTATATACTCCCTATATATACCTTCTCGGGAAAGCCGTAGTTTCTCAGGTCACTTTCCATCCACCTTAAACCTATGGACATAAAATGTGATTCAGAAACTTCCTGCCTTGTGAGTTTCTTTTAATTTATTTGTACATTAGACCATATTATTTAGAAATACGGTTTTTTTAAGTAGGTGACTACAATAACGGATACGTATAAGAAACAATATAATTTGTACGTCGGCGTCCAGACCAGACATATTTCAGTATTCGCGAATTTTAAAGTGCTTTCTGTTAGTACAGCTCACGGTTCCTTGGGTAACCAATATCTGCAAAGACCATGCCATCAAGGTCAATAAATATTACGAGCTCATTTTTGATCTAACTAAGAATAGGTTCCTCGTAAATTTGTACGCGGGAGAAGTGGGAGCGAGAGGTGTAACAGCTAAATCTCTTTACAACGTACTAAAAGACTTGGGCCTGTCCAGTACTAACAACAATTCATTGTTAGATCGTACTTCGGGGCACCCCAAGTAGATTAGTTTGAAATTTGGTTAGATAGAGAGAGGAGCTTGGACGGTGGAGGTGAGCGTCTAACACACGTTGGGTAGGGTGTCTTTAAACCTAGATCTGGGTTGTAAGTCTGAGGCACTGTTAAAACTCCTCTCCCTACAACGCGATAGACATTCGCACAATATTTCCATGGAATTCTGAGAATTTTCGTGTCTCTGTAAAAATAATTTATTTGCTTCTGTTATAAAGT
The DNA here is from genome assembly GCF_018135715.1 of Danaus plexippus. NCBI lineage: Eukaryota > Metazoa > Arthropoda > Insecta > Lepidoptera > Nymphalidae > Danaus > Danaus plexippus. The sequence continues at coordinate 1,401,162 of NC_083547.1, forward strand.
TGTTACATTTGATACCGGTATGTCAACGTTGTACGTATTCAGTTGGTCATACATAAATAAACAACATAATTTGCTATAAACTTGAAGCTCAGAATTACATTTCAGTTAAAAAGCTTTCGTTCACGAAGACTACAATCGCTTGATAAAAATTCATTTAGAAAATTTTCATTTCTGTAATAAATCCAAAATATTGAGGTAGTTTTATCATATTGACAGGTTGATAACATTGTTGCCATTTATTTTATATCATATAACAGTTGACATCTGCAGAATAGAATCAAATTGAATTGGCAAAAAAAAAACCGGTTAATCTATTGCTACAAAACCGCGTTATTAGAGTCCGAAGCTCGATGAATGGTATTGGAATATATATGGAATTTAAAAATAATCTACCAATATGCACTCCAACATGAAGTGAATTCTGAAAAGATTGCCCCTCTTGTGTTATAAATACTTTAACTATATAATTGAATATATAAATACAATTTTTACATCATGAAATTAAGTATTAATAAAGCAGTTTATATTATGTTTGTTAAATATTGACATGCTTGTAACAAAAAATCAGTGAAATTTACTTTGTTGATGTGATTTATACTCACAGTAATAATAAATTTTTTGGAATGTTTTATTGAACGAAGTGTCTCTGTTCCTTTAATTATAATAATTGCAAATCTTTTAAATTAAGCACTGTTACATAAAAAATCCATAACGACTTCACCGGTAAGTGCTTTCCAGCGTGACGGAGTATTTCAATTAAATTAATTAAATTTTTGCAATACGTTTGCGGACGCTTTGGAAAGTAGAATATTTTAATATCATTTGCTTGAGTACATGAAATTCGTTATCAAGAGAATTTTTTTATCAGTTTGAATATCATCAGTCTACTTAATAACTATGTTAACTTCATAAGGAAAAAATATTTTCTGTTTAACTTTGGAACGTATGATCTGCTGATTAGAACGATATGCCAATATCAAGTCTGACCAACAATATTATTATAGTAAAGAAATATACATGAAAAAATAACATAGGAACACGGGAACCAAGAAGCAAAAAAAAATTTCCAATTGAACCTATCTAATTATATTTAGAATTAATTATATATGTGCACAAAAAAAGTCTAAACACCTAATGTATATAAACAAACACTATTTTTATTTACTTTCCAACAATCTCATGTACTACCTAACTAAATATATACAATGTTTTAATATCTATTCACCTTCAGACGATGGTGCCTCAGGTTTACAGCTATATGGGTAATATTTCTTAGTTAGGGTACTGTAGTTTAATTAGGTTTTGTTTACTTTTAGCCGTTCTACTTAAGAATTCTTTTAATATTTACTTACCTAATCTGTAGAAGGCACCGACCTGACTTGGTGATCATCAGACCATCTGGGGCATACAATATTTCTGATAAAAAGAATTTCTGAAATCTGTCCAGAACTATTCGAGAAATCAGGGAGTATACATTACATTGAATTAAAAACCTCCTCGTTTTTTGATGTCGGTTAATAACAAGATTACAAAATCGGTCTTCCGACAATGAAGTTGCCGCATAATACACCTTGAATAATGCCATCATTTAATGTGTATTATGTATGCCTACATATTTTAACGATTTCCCTCATTTTACTCAGGATTCCATAAGTGGGTCTTGTGGTAATCATCATGGGACTATCTGTGAAGTCCACCTTTATAAATAAATAAATCGATACCGGTCAGCGTTGAAGTTAATAGTTCATTTCTCGCACTCATACTTAATGCTAATTTTAGACCTGTATAGTTTTCTCATGGTTGCTTTTTTAGCACTGAACCAAATTGAACTGGAACCACGCGTAAAGTAGCAGTTTTCAAATGAAAATAAGATTGAGATTGCTTCGCCCAATCGAAAGTTATAAATAAACATAGAAAAAAATCCAGACGAATTAATAACATCTTCCTTTCTTTGAAGTCGATTGAAAAGGCGGAGCGCCGAAAAACATTTCGATCTCCAAATCTGACTCCTGGTTTTGCAAATATGAATCCCAATCTGAATATAAGGTTTGAACTCGTGTACAGTAATATTATACATGCAGTATACAATTCTTGTAATCATAATAAGATCTTAGACTTTCGCGAGTCATTCACATATAACTAATATTTTTTTGAAATTTAGTATGCGAATTTTTATTATTCTAAAAACTACATAATCCCGACGTTTCACTTACTTTTCAGCAACCGTGATCACGGGCAGACGAGATATGAAATTCACATTCATCAAAAATATGAGTTTTATTTTTAATCCTTGTAATCATTTAGGATCACCAAAAATACCATGAAAAAGAATAGATTACAAAGCCAAGTACAAAAATGCAATAGCAGATGATTCCGATAATCATGAATATTAAATTAAAATTATTAATAAGCCATTTTTGCTGTTCTATAAAAATAAACATCTGATGTAATGAAAGTTTGCTTCTATGGCGTTTTTAATAAAACATAATACACGAAAATTATTTAAATTTTCTCAATGTTATTTACGTGTATATACACGAATATGTACATATATGCATATATGTTTGTGTAAATATGTATGTATGTGTGTAACAATGTATAATGTATACTGAGTATAGTCAATATAATTATTAAAAAAAATATTATTTCGTTAGGAAACATTAAAAAAAATATATAAATGATGTTAATAAATATGGTTTTTTAAATTATCAGTAGTTGTAACAAGAGACCTTTTTATCTAATGTACATTGTGAAATATTTTGTAAGTGCAGACAGTGGCAATACAATGAAGCCGTTTTTAAATAAAAATATAATATCACTGAATGGTATAGAAATAAATATTTAATTTAAAGATATAATTACCACTTAGTGAAATGGGGTCTAGTGTTCGAGGGAAACATTTGGTAGCATCACTGTCCCTGTAGAACATTGCTAAATATAGAAAGCTAAATACATCAAGTCGAGAAGTCCACAGTCGGAGTGACGGACCTCTACGAAGTTCTGATATTTTAATTCTATTTTTCACTTCATATTATTAGAGACAAGATTCGTTTCTCGTTTCTAGAATTTATTTATATTATTATTTTTCTTTATAATTTTATATCAAAGTGATTGAAATTTCCAATAACTAAAAATTGTTTCAATTTAATATCTCTTTCAATTTGTTTATTGAGTATGAGATTACTTTTTCATTTCCTTAACAAGTTTTACTTTATAGATTAAAATGGATTTGGGTTTGAATTTTAATGGAAGTATCGTTACATTTTTTTGAAATACTTTCAATCTTTCATGTTACTGTTGCAGGTGATTTATTCAAAAACAGAAATAACCAAGAATAAAAATATCACAAAGAACATTTTTAAAAATATATTTTAAATTATAATGGATAAGCAAATGTACACCAACATTAAATATAAACACAAAGATAAATAATGTCGTAATAAATTTATTAAAATGGATGATTATAAAAAATTGTGGTTAATGCATGAAAAAATCTCATAGTTAAAATTAGGTGCATATATAATAATTGTGATGGAAGACACAACAGCTCTGCGGGCGTTGTAAAACCACCATTATGAGTCTTAAATCCAGACACGTAAATTAAATATGAAGCTCAGGCATAACCCAGCATTAGTTACGCGATTTAAACGCAAACATGCAACTATGTTATTAATTCGTTCGTTTGCATTTGGTTATTCTAATTTACTGGAATTTATTTATGAATGAATACCAGTTGTTGGTTTTATGAGGCATTAGTCTGAATTTCGGTTCACAAGTAGATTTACGTATCGATAAACATGTGCTCTGTCAATATGTATTTCAGTTACAACGATTGTTTATGATGTACTGACAATTGGCCTCAATCAGGTTATATGGGAAGATATCTTGTTGTGAAGCAATGCAATAAAACATATATCAAGAATCCTTTTCTATACTATGATATAAATCTATTTTTATTAATTTATGTTATGACACGGAAAAGAAAAGTTTTGTCTGTCGTTTGAGTCACAGTGTCTAATGTTGGCCTCAAAACCATGTGTTGCTAGCGAGCCAGGGTAATTGGAATTCTGCGTAAAAATGAAATTTTTACGCGTCTTCCGACTGTGCCTCGGGTAAAATGTAAATATGATGTAACATAAGACGTTATGCAAATAAAAGAAATGTTCCGCCCGAGAGTCGTAAATTGCCCGTTATTCCCGCAGGTTTATTGAGAATTTCCTTAGAAAAATATTTATTTTACTTTCTATAAATAAATCTCCGACGCGTGAAACAGATATTATATTGCAAGTTAGGCAACACTGATAAAATTATGAATTAATTTTATTAACTGTGGTCATGTTTATTTAACAGTGTTGTGTTATCTAATAATAATTATCAAATAAATGTACATATGTTGTTGATTTAAAAGCATTAATTGTTTGAATTGTTTGTAATAAATTGAATACAATTATTATTATTTATTTAGTCCGTATTGTTTTAAGAGTCATTTACTAAAGACGAAACCTCTTAGCATTCAATGGATTCACCGTGCGGTAGCTGGGTCCATCGCGTTGAGGAGCTTCAACAATGTGTGGGACTTGCAACCCAGGTGTAGGTTTAAAGGGCCCCTATCTAACGCGCGTTAAACGCGCACCTCCACCGTCCAAGCTCCACTTTCTGCCCAACCAATTTTGAAAAGAACCTACGAGGGCTGCCTTCGAAGTACGTTCTAAGAATGAATTGATATTAGTTTTGGACAGGCCCAAGACTTTTAGTAGGTTGTAGAGAGATTTTGCCGTTATACCTCTCGCTCATACTTCTAGCGCGTACAAATGGCGACGACCATGAGTAACCTATTTCTAGTGAGTTCCTTAGTGTTCGTAATATTTATTGACTTTGATGGTATGGCCTTTGGGGATGTTGATTTCCCAAGGAACTGGAAACTCTATTATCACAACGCGCTTTAGATTTTGTGAATACATAATAATTCTGGTCTAAAGGCTGACGCAGAAATATCCTCTGGGATTTTGTATTGTTTCTCATACTTTTCCATCATTACAGTCCGATCCCAAGCCGCTTTAAGGGAAGTGTAAGGCTTGTTTGTTGATTCGATTTTATAGCCCTTGTGCCTTCTGTCACAAAAGCTATTGATCGCTCGATTGTGGTTATTTCCCATTGCGCTCTGGCTACCGAAATACTAACCACTTCAAGTGTGATTTCCAGAACCCTATTTGGACGACGCGAGTGTTAACCGCTATCCACTACCTTATATCCCACCAGCAAATGCTTAGCAGTTCCAACTGCCAGGAATATAGTCAGTTTTTCGGTACCTTTATCCCATCTTACTAAATTACTCTGATCTGGAAGAGTCATTTGGAACGCATTGGGATAAAATTTTAGTAATGCTGGCGACCAATCATGATTTAAGGTGCGCCGTTTTAGTGGTAATGAGATGCAAAAATCTCCTATATCTATCCAATCATTCTGCATCTCTAGACTCATTGCATGGATCTTATATTTATCATTCTCGTCTTGCCGAATAAAAGACTTCAATATATCCGTATCTTGGGCCTTCTTACTTGATCCTAACGGTATTCTGTTACTTTGTGCTCCTATCATAAACTGCTTATGGAATTGAAGTCTCGACTCTAGCTCTGGGGCAACTTTGTCTTTTGGGGGCGATGTAACGACTTCGTAGGTATTTATAGAGCTCCGATGGCCTTTTTAGACTCATCCCAAAACTATTGCGATCCCTGAATAAAGCCAATGAATCAGCTGTTAGCGCGAGCCCGAGCCACAACCTCAACATCTTTATGACGCCTGCATCTAATTTTGAAATAAGGGTTTTATTAAAATCATAGACGAGTAAAGGCCGATTTAAACGTGAAATTAGGTAGTTGTCCTAGATCCAAGCTTTTTGACGTCACTGATCTGTTCGCTATCTACCTTGTTAAGATCGTTTAAAAAGCTATCTACTATTACTTCTAAAGATGAAATACGTCCTATATTATCAATCTTACGACCGAGAAATTTAAATGGTGCATTTTCTGTAATCCTAGAAACGCATTGACAACCTAACGATAATCCGAGACAAAAGTGTAAAAATAGAGACGAAACAATTTTTTTTTCTTTATTTATGTCTAAGCACCGTAAAAATATTATTGACATTAATGGTAAAAATATTTTGACGGCTAATTTTATTGATTTCTATAAATCCCAAACATGTTGCCATGGTTGTCAGAAAATGTTAAATCAATAAATAACAAATGATTGTATTTATTATATTAGCGAGTATTGTATTAAAAAATATTTCACAGATTCTATTCAGAAAAGCTTTTTGGCTCCTATCTATGATATTTTCAATGAGGGAAAGTAAATTTGTTAAAAGTTCAAATACTTTTATTAGTGTTATGAATTTAAATTAAACTTTATTTTTATTACTGGAAAATACTTGAAACGCTTCGTCGAGAAAAAGAATAGAAGGTGAACCAAATTAGAGGTAATAAGCAAATACGGCTTTAAATTAAAGCCCTTCCTTGTTTGGTAATAAAAAACAACAGATTATACTAATTAAAATAATCAATAACGTAATATAGAGAACACTACAACCCTTACGGCACAGAGTAATAAATAAGGTCGTACCACACTAGCGGTAGATAAGCTTGAATCTATAGCGCTTATAAAGTAAGAAGTAGAATACTTGTAGCGAGATTTATTATACACCTGTGGAAGCTTACATCGTTTAGGTTTTTGGATGAAGGTGAACTTAGCTAGTGAAGTGATCTGTATTGCCATTATCGTTAAATTAAGTTAGTTTTAAAATAGGTATTTGATAATAATTGAACAAAATGTTGACTGTTATCTAAAAATAAATTTGAAAGTATTTCGAGTCACATAATTACAGGATTATATTAATAAACAGAAAATTTAAATTAAATAACTTAGTATGTAAGTCATTTGTAAATAGAGGTGATAAGAACACTTAAAAGAACTGATGAGCTGACAATAATTGAAAGAATTATTTTTTGGACCATTTTTTTCCTAACTTCGCATACCAATATTGCTTATTAACTTTCTAATAGAAGAATATTAAGGTCAATCTACTTCGCACAATATTAATTAGTTCATATATGTACTCATATGATATATCTAAATAGTAATTAATCTCTTCGAATAAATATTAGGAAAAATTATGTTCAACGAAATTTGTTTATTTTTACCTGTATTTGGTAAAATAAACAGAGAGGAAGACATATATATGATTTTTATTTCAACCATACTCATTGCGTTTACTAATTGTAAGATAGCCTACTAATTCTTTAGAACACCTGACTCCATTTGGATAGTTAAAATGATTTTTGAAATAAATAAGTGGTGAGCCAACATATCTTAAATTTGAATTCTCATTGTACACTATTAAATAAATGCGACATATTTGTATCCTCCGAATTTTTTTTAGAACCGAATCGTTTTTCTTCACAAATTTCCTGGATGTGATGTCTTGAAGACAAGAAAAATCAATAAAAAATTACTCTTTCACCGTTTGTGTTATCGTGGCATAAAAATTTGTTATTATAATTTATTAAGGTTGCATTTATACACAAAATCCCCAAAGGTGAACACAATTCCGTCTGTTTACTGAATACAACAAGATTATTCGACTATGCATTAATGGCATTAGGTCTAAGACTTAGGAAGAAACAGTTCAAATGTTAAGAGAAAATTAGGTAAAAGAAAGACACTTATTGCAGGACGTAAAAATTGTTTTAAGGTTTAAAATTATATTTATATTTGATAAAAGTATATTTTTTTATATTTTGGAACAAGAGATTTGCACACATAAGCAGGACGTTCCTTTCTAAAGAAAAGGAGTTCATATATTTTTGAATTCAAAGTGTTTCATTGTCTCAAATTCATGAAATAAGGTATTTTTAATAAATTCAACAAATTTTCAACTTTGTTGCAGCTTCGAGTATTAGCTTCGAGTATAATCAGTTTTCGTATTATAAATCGCCAGCGCTTTTCATATACACGGGTGTTGTCAGGCGAATAGCGTATTAATGTAAAGTGATGCCACTAAGAGAATGATTAGTGGTAATTAAAGTGCTCCGAGATTCGGTTACCAAACCTAGTGGTGATTCAGTACACTAATCTAAATATATTTAGCTAGTTTCTTATTCGGTCGTCTTAATTTGTGTTTATGGTACCCGGGAGGGATGTGGAATATGTGGCTTACAATATTTTCCGACTTACCAAGTTACTTTTGCGACACTTATTGACACAATTTTAACTTAAAGCAGTAATATATAAATATATATATATACTTTTGAATCACTTGTAACAGTAAATAATTAAAGAGGTTTTTGATAACTTTATATTATTTTATTAACATTTCATGTCATAGTATTTCAAGCATATCTTCGAGACAATTAGTAAGACCAAACAAACATCTTGATTGAGTTATTTATTCAATGACAACGTTTAACGGAATTAATAATTAAGGGAAACATTTCACCATTTCACTGATGTACTATTCCTCTTGTAAAATAAGCTTACCTTGAAGCAATGCCTACATACTTTTATTATCAAATAAAAAAGAATAGAAAATACTACACTCGTATTTATTGAGATATAAAAACAGGTTAAGTAACATCAACAATAAACATGATGAGGGTATCAAAAAATACTTTGTAAGTAGAAACAAAGATGTCAAATGTAAAAAGTAAAAACTACGTGACTGTATGTTAACAAGCAATTCACCAAAGACAAGCAAAACTTTGAAATACCTGTCTAGAAACTTTCCTCTAGTGGTAACGAGAAAAGTATCAGCAATTATCAGAGGTTAGCGTTTCAATCAATTTACAACTTGAAAACAAGGTACTTAGCAAACACCATTACTAACTCATTAACACTTGATAGATTAAGTCTGCTAGATTAATTAACATTAATATTAATTAATTTAAATTATATCAAAACCGTCATTGTGGTCTGTAATGCCAGGTTGGTAATGAAAATGCAATATTCTTTTCGGTACTTTTATTATGTTTCCTGCAATTTTATTTCAACAAATATTTTACCATGTTTTATATCACAAGGCAAAAAAAAAAATATTTAAAGAAAAAATATATACACAGTTTTAAAAAGCAATTCATAAATATGTCAAAAATAATTTTAGTATAAAAATAACCAATTGTTTGGTAACATTGTTATCATTATTTTTATTTATTTTGCCAGTGATTGTATTACATAATTTTTAAAAAGTTTTGAGCAATAAGCACATTCGAAAACGTTCAACGTGAGTAGCTCTGAGTTTGAGCTCAATCGGTGTCCAATAGAAAGTCAGTGTGATATTGGTACATACGGCTCATAAAATTTAAACGTTGAGTATCGGTTTTTATTACGTGACTTATTTATCTGTGACAATTCAGAGACTGTTACATTTAAGATTTTTTTTTTGTTTTTGGATAGTAAAAAAGATTTTTTTTTCTGAAAATCGGCAGTGTCTACTGTACTGTGATAGGAGATAAAAAAATACTTTGTAACTATCAATCTCTACATGTTTTTGTATGAAGAATAAATATTTTTTATAACACACAGAGAGAAATTAAATAAAATAATAGTGTGAAAATTAAAAAATTTGGTTAAAAAAAATCATTCAATTCTGGCATCCTTCTCATAAATATAAGTTATGTAAAGAAATAATTTATAAACCATCATTGTAACATATTTGTCTATTAAAGTACTGTTTTGAAGACTATTAGACTAAAAAATATTATAAGTCATAGCAGACGATTTTTTTATTTTGATCTAGTTTTTGTCTTCTATAATTCTACTCCCATTATCATCTATACTAACGAACATCAGTTCAAATAATTATGTTGTCTGTAGGAATGTGCGCGCTGATGTAGACATCACTCAAAGCCCTCAAAATAACAGCAATACACATTCCCTTGTCAGATCGACCTGTGATTGGTCTGTCAAGAAGAAAATCGCTGCCGAATCGATTACAAACCCCGATGGCAGAACGACATCGGATATATTTCCATTATCCCACGTTTTCTATAGTAATAATATTGTATGAAGGATTTTTAAAGAAAAAATCGATTTTATGCTAAATCATTAAAAATATTACAATTTTGATGAACTGAACAGTTATTTATAATTGTAAATAATATTACAAATTAATGTACATATATTATAATTTTAATAAATATATCATAAAATATTCAACAGTCAAATTATAACTATACTTTGGTAGTAAAAATAAAATGTGCTGTTGGAATAAAATGCCGTATCCTTATGTTCACGGATTCTCACGAGCCTCGATGGATGAGTGATGGAATTTTAGGGTGTCACGCGAGGGTTAGAAAACATGTTAGAACATCGATTTTCGGTGTTTTACTAGATTAGCCGTCCTGTTATTGCATTTGGGAGAAACAAATCATATTTTACCAGGCAATAAAGTCAGAATGTGATTTCGATTTGATTTTCTAGACTTAAAGTTACTCGATGTATATCATGAAATGTTCTAAGAATTTTGAGTTATGTCTACAGATATCTGTGAATGTTGAGACAGTTTTGAAGATTTGACTTTTTGGACTAAATTGTAAATACGTATTTTTTTGTCCAAAAAGTAATTTAAAATCAAGTTTGGTTTCTCTCATCCATTAACGGAATATTGAAAAAAGTAGGATTTGATTCACGGCGGAAATGAAGGCGTGACGAGTTTAAGTAAAAAAAAAATTCTGATACATAAATCGACAGACTTGAGTATTCGGATATTATGTTAAAATATGAGAGTTTAATTTAGGGGTGAAAATAAATCTATTATTTTCATTAAAACAATATTGGGTGAAAAGTATAAAACTTGCAACCATCAAAAAATGAGGATTTTGTTAAGTTTTTTTTTAATAATTTTGTTTTAAAACTGTTATTATTAGAATATGGAATATTCTAGTAATAAATATCATAAATTGATTCAATCATTATTTCTATTAAACTTTCAGTACAGACTCTACACCGTAATCCTTGACTTGCGAACTTCGGAATGGGCTTCCAAAGCCACGCACCGCTATTGAAACTCAAGGCAAACATTGGCACCCGATTGTTTCATGTCACGACATACATATTAATTTCAGCTTCATTTCAATATCAACAAGCGAAGCCGAACAAGTGAATAGCTTACTTACGGAGAGGTGTGAGCGTGTGACTTTGTAGTCCACGGTACAAGTCATCAACTTTTAGCCATCGGATTTAAAATTTACTAGTTTAGGTTAGAATATTTCAATAGGCATCTAAATTTATACTTCAAACATCGAAATTACAATGTATCTATTGATTATAGTACATTAGAGTAAAATATTACGCTCTTACTTATCCAAATATTACATTATTATTTGATATTAATGTATTGCTTGTGCTTTGGAATCAATACCGTTCGACAGGTAGCGGTGTCTCACACAGGCGTCTATAATTTTATGCATGAAATTTGCTCCGTACATTATATATGTTATAGTTTAAACACGCGAAACCCGCATTTCACTCACTTAGCTTATACGAGATGAGATGGAATTAAATAATACTTTGTTTACGTCATTATGTCTGTGTATTCTTTGTCATTAATTGTTATTTAACTCTTTGAAGTTAATTTATATAGAAGATTAATTAGCCGTTGTTTGTTTTTGTATAGACAGTTACAGTTTCTTTCCTTCAAATATAACATAAACATAAGTATATCATTTCAATGTTCTAATAGCAAATATTGGTATTTCCGTTGTCTTTCTTGACTACTCATCCTAAATTTATTTATAATTTACATCCAGGCCAATTGATATATTCGTTTCAAAATTAGCGAATATCTAGACAATGGCTATTATAGCAATATTATACGGTATCTTCGACTCAAATAACTTCCCCGATCTCTTGCCAGCTATCCGGCTAATGCGTGCTACATGCAAATTCGATCCACTCATTTGCATGGCCTACCCGCAGCTTTCGATGGTACAGCCGGCAACTAATAAATGCTTATATACAATAATAACCTTTATTACAATAGGGACAAAATTGAAACTGCAATAATATATCTACTAACATTTAATTGGCGATATTTTAAAGGTTTATGGGATTGTAAGCTTTGTACCTATTCAGATAGATACGTAATTGGTAAATGTTGGTGTATAATTTTAACAAGATGTTTGGTTGCGGGTACTTTGCGTAACAAATAGTTGGTAATTTAGCAATATGTAGATGGTGATAGCGCAGTGAATGTACCCGCTATGCTTTATTCATGTATAAAGTTGTAGAATTAAATTATCATCGGTATTCAAAAACTTTTTCAAACAATCTAGTAGGAAATTTTTGTAGCAATAAAGTAAGAGTTAAAAATGTAAAAAAATGTAGATTCTGTAAAGGATATACGAATTTAAAATATGTATTATAATTCAGCTTTAGGAGTAAAGTAGAAATGTATAGTAATAGTTATTTCAGCACGAACTGTGTTATTAGACTTAATCCGCATTTGCTGTTGCAGTTGAGTTAGCAACTGCAGCTTGAATCAAAAGTTTTAAGTAGAAACCAGCCTCGTAAAGTTGTTATCTAGTTATAAATGTACTACAGTAATCATTCTGTTGTAATGAAACTTTTATTGTTAACCTTCAATTCTATAAAAACTGAGCTGTGTATGAAAATTATTGTAATTTGCTAGACTGACTGTAGGTCTATGTAACAGGGTTTTCTCTTGTTCTTTGTATGTTGAAACTAACGCCTCGTGTAATATGGTTAGGGTAGAGATTCATCGCAAGTAATACAAATGATCTCTAATCATAAGGAGGTCACTTTGACTGAAAACGAAACCCTTTGTAAATATATATTGATAATAAAAATGACAAAGTGACGAGAGTGTTAAATGTATTTAATTTGTATTAATTACCGATTCCGATAGTGTGTGCACGATATTAAAGTTATTATTTATAAGACAAAGTAAATATGTAATATTTACAATTAATCAACATTATTTATAATATTGACATGTAGCCGGGGGACGTGTCTGAATCATTATGGATTTTGTAAAGGTTTTGTGTAATGAAATTTACTGGTATAACGAATTTTATGTGTAGGAATGAAAATTAAGGCTTAATAAATTAAAAATTACTGAATTAAAATACATATGTTCTCCGTATTATAATGTTTATGTGAACACCCAGCTTCTTTGTCACAAACAGTTAAGATAATTAATAAAAAATACTTTGATTCAAAGGAAGTCAATGGTATCTTAACTTTAAAGGAATTGGAAAATGTTTAGGCAAATTATATTTGGTTTAAATAAAACTAATATATTTCGGATATACTACGCGAATTTTATTATTTTAAAACTACATAATCCCGACGTTTCGGTTACTTTTCAGCAACCGTGATCACGGGCTGACCACATGTGAGTGGCTGTCAGTTGGTCTTGTTATTTATCATCTCTCGCCATCGATTTCTTCATTTTCTGGCGTATCGCTCTGGATGCCGGCAGAATGCGCTTACGGTGTCTCGAGGTCCTGCTGTGTGGTCACGGACATGGGATTTTATATTTTGAAGGAGGGGTCCCAGGTGTTGAATGGATTCCAGCCATCTTCTCTATTGAAATTCGGATGTTTTTTAATTTCAATAGCATCGCGGATTAACCTCGGTATGTACCTGTCTTCACGAGCGAGGATTTGTGGTTTATCAAACCGAATGTAGTGGCCTGGTTTGTCCATTGTGTGTTCTCACACTTCTGACTTCGACGCGCGCCTATATTTGATGTCTGAGATGTGTTCCTTCACCTTTGTACCGATGTTCCTCTTTGATTGTCCAAAATATGATAAGCCACAATCATAGTCGAATTTGTATACACCCGCTTGTTGCAAAGGAATGGTACTCTTGATAGGTCTCAAGAATTGGCTCACTTTCTTATGTGGTTTGTAAATAGTCTTGATTGAAACCTTCTCCAAGATGTTGCCTATTCTGTCAGTAACTCCCTTGACATATGGTAATATTGCAGGTTGTCGCTCAACTGTGGGTGCCTTCAAGTGGTTCTTGCGATGCTGGCCAGGCATGGACAGGTTATAGGCACGGCAGCTCCCATGTCCGTGACCACACAGCAGGACATCGCGACACCGTAAGCGCATTCTACCGGAATCCAGAGCGGTACGCCAGAAAATTAAGAACTCGATGGCGGTAGATAATAAATAACAGGACCAACTGACAGACACTCACGTCTCGTCTGCCCGTGATCAGGGTTGCTGAAAAGTAACCGAAACGTCCGGATTATGTAGTTTTAAAATAATAAAATTCACGCAGTATATCCTAAATATTTTAGTTTCATTTAAATGAATAAAACTCGCAAAAGTCTTAGACCTCATTAAATTATATTTGGGCTAATACTTTAAATTTATAAATGACATTAGTCTAAAATATTAAATTTACAGTTAACCTTTGTATCTGTATAAGAACATTAAATGTTATACATATTTTTATTTTCCCATTTCTAATTTTTAGTTATTTGGATGAAAAAAAACTTTCTTATATCCTGTTCTGATTATAATATGAAGTATTTTTTCTCAGAATATATAGATTTTATTGGGTTTGAATATGTTTATTTTATTTCGTAAATTGAATACAATTATAATATATTATAATCAACCACTTCAGGAGGTAAGGTACAAGTTGTTTTACATTAATAACATCGTTACATGAATTACATTATTGCAGGAGACGTTCCTTTATGAAGTTCTCTGCCGATGAATCCTAATAACTAAGCCTGGCACCCCATGTGTTCTCTATTAGATTTTATTGTGGCTCAAGTTACAGACTTAGAAATTAATAATAAAAATATATTTGAACCATACCATATATTTTTTTATTCATTTAAAATTGTAAGAGTCGTTTTTTATAATTATTTTAAAACGCGACAGTTTTTCAATGATGTTGAATAACTATTTATAGTAAATATAATGAATTTTCAAAGAGATTTATATGCAGCGACCATTAGTAAATTGTAGTATGATTTTTCCGATAGTCTTATTTAGTACCCTACCCTAAAGCCCATATTATGGCAATGCACGACGCAACATAAAGTAAAGGTTTATAGCGAAAGACAATAAATTTTCTTTTAAGTTCACAAATATTATCTGCTTCTACCTTCTGGATTCACAATTTAGACATTTAAAACCAATAAACCGATTAAATATTAAACAATCTAATCGTTAAACAAAATTTTACCATGATCGGGTTAGCATAACCAAATTAAAATTTTAAATAAGATTTACAAGGTACAAAACAATTACAGATATAAAAGAATTCAAATGTAAAAGTATTTCGTGTCTATAATTTTTTTTTTGTAAATTTTAATGCTTTGTTTAATTATGTATAATTTATAAATAGTCATTATGCGACGATGCGTACTCTGTGTGACACCGCAGAGACCAAAGAGTGCAAAACGTTCACACTGGACCGTAACAATCCATTCAGATGGTTTAATTTTTATTGTGTGGTTGATACTATTATATGTTGTCTGTTTTATATTAACAATTTGTTAACTCTTTATACTGTAATATTATGCTAACATCGTGGTTGGTAGCTGGTGAATATTTGATCACATTTACATTTTAAAGCTTTAAGAATGTTTTTGCAGCAGTATTGTCACAATCTACGCGCAAATTAGAGTCATTTAGCTTTAATTGTTCCAGCAAAATATTTCAATGCAATGAATAAACATATTTACAATTAAGACCCATTTGCGAAGAAGGTAGTCAAAGGTTTGTTAAAATATTATTTTTTATGCAAATTTTGATTGTTAACAGGTTTATGTTTGTGTGTGCATATGTTTATCGCAACTTAGTTCGCTAACGGATCTACCGATTTCGATGCAATTTCTTTATTTGAAAGCCAGTTTCCTTACTATAAGTCTTTGTTTGATTGAAATCGGCCCAACAATATAAGAGTATCGGCTCTATTACAGAATTATGTAAGACAACTGTGGACTATCCTTACCCAATTAGTAAGGCCCGAGTGCTCGTTAATAGGTAGATGACAATAAGTGCGTAGATCATAATATATATATATAGATCACAACTTTAAGTCAGGGTTTCATTAAAAAAGTCGTATTTCTTATATATGGACTAATCGATCCAAAATGTACAGTTGAGTTGAATGTGAGGATTCCTTCACAAAGTTGCGCTTTGCAGTTTCAACTCCGTAAGTTTCGATTTCTTAAGAATTTAATAGCTTTCGGTGTAAGTACCAATTTCATAGTGATAGAATAAAATTATTACCTACATCTCTTTTTTGATACTTTGGATACACAAATAGGAATGTAGAAAACAAAAATTATTCGCTCGGCTTAACTATTATTGTTAGTATATTGCCTGGCGGATTTTTTACTCATACAGCAAATAAAATCCAAAAGGCATTATTTTAATCTATCTTCAATAATGATTGAACTCCATGAAAAACATAATTTTTGTTCTTATGTCGTACACGATTTTATTTTCCAGAGGTCACTTTGTAAAACTCGGCTACTTTATATTTTTTTTAAGTGTAACCTAGGTTTAGCTTTTCATTTTAGTAAGTTTCTTAAATTGATTTGCGGCTATTTGATTGATGGATACTAATTACTGACAGTTTAATTAATGCAACTAATAGTCCTTTACAATAATAAGCAAGAGATATTAAAGTAAATTTAGCCATTAAAAGGAAAACGTTAGGAAAAGCAGGGCTCTTAGTTTAAGATCATTTTCATCTTCTTCTTTATTAACCAAGGTCATGTCCCTGAAAGGTTCTCGAGGCATTTTCACTATATATTTCCACTTCCTTCGGTTTGTCATTGCTCTTAACGCCACTGTTATGAGAATTCTTGTTAGAGCCGCTATTTGGTCACACTATCTGCTTGGTGTTCTGCCACGTGGTCTTTTCGCTTCGACCTTGCCTACGACTATCAACTTCTCTAGTTTATCTGTTATGCGGCGAGCGATGTTACCAAAGTATGCTAGAATTCTCCGGCACATATCATTGCGGTCATATTATTTTAATATATCTGAATGTTGACATTCTTTAAATTTTGCCATATTATATTATATAATAAAAAGTATGTATCTTTAAATAATGAGTTCAATATATTATTTGTTTGAAGTTTTTATGAATTGTACCACCGTGGCATGGTGATATTGTATTAGCATGATTGCGACGGTTATTAGCATTTATTTAGAGAAGTATCGCTAAACCTAAAGCTGTATATTAATATTTCGTTCTTGGTATTTAGACACATGAAGGTGGATATCTTATAAATATTGGATGCTTATTGTAATTAACTTGAATAAACAAACATTATAAGTGAAATTTAGCAGTGCAAGACAGTTTCAACAAACATACTCTAATGTAACCGCTTTTATTTTTATTTTATGTAATATTTTATGAAGTCTAGAGTTACTCAATTGTTTGAATACATTTTAACATGAAAAATTTTACGGATAACTCAGTCCGCAAAAATATCTCTAATTCTCAACGACTTACCTTTCAATATTCCCTCGGTGATATTTTTTCTTTTGTTTTCCACTGATTTATCGGTCCAAGGACTTTGTAAAGTAAGATAGATATGTTCTCGAATATAATGGTATTTTGAATTTATTTCAAATAGTGCTATTTCATGATAAAATTTTAGGAGAAATAATTTGAAGTTTATATAAGACTTTATTTATTGAATTTTAATTTGTTAAATATTCGCTCCTATTGATTTTATGTTAGCTAAAAAATACGACATTCTTAGAATCTGGAACTTCCGAAGTAAGTTGGAAATCAGTTAATGCTATGAAATTGAAGCAGTTCCAATAATTATTATTTATAAACTTGTAATGCAACTCACAACAGATACGAAAACGTTTTGAAATGAATTATGAACTTCTAGGGTTGATATTTTCAAAAAAAATCTGTGACGCAACAAAATTAAAATATTTTCTTTATTTACCTCCTTTTATTATTTATCCATTACCCTCGAAAGGTTTAAATAAAAGTCCAATAGCAAATTTAAAAATTAAATTATTTAAACCTATGGCTAAGTACTGAAGTAATGTTGGAATATTTCAGAGCAGTAATGGAAGTTTCATGTTTTGGTTAGATGCGATATAAATCGTCGGTATCGGATTTTTATGGACGTCCCCGGATTAGCCGCATTAAAATTTTGAAGAAGTCTCGAATTAAAAATGAGTGCGAAGACAATTAGGCTTTATTACGGTCCAAAGTTTCTAGAGGTAATTATCTAATCACAGGTTGACATTTTAATATGTGAAAATAATATTGCTATTAGTTTCAATTACATATAGTTCTGTGAATCTAAGAATGTTTTCCACAAAAATATTATGTGTATGCAATAAAAAAACTAAGACAGAGCGCATATTTTAAAGAATTGGGTTTTTAAGTCCTTTGATTTTCAATTTAATAAAAAAAAACATCAGAAGGTCGTCAAAAGGCTCCTGTTTGTTTTTCTCAAACAAAATGTTTGAAAAGTGTAACTGAATTATATCTTTAAAGTTATTGGCGGTGTTTTAAATAAAGAAACTCTGAGTAACGCTATTATCATCAAAACATCCAAAATGTTTTTGAAAAACATCGTGACGGTTTCCACTAACAACTTAATCGTCGTGAATTCAAAAACAGAGCAAAATGGTTTCGTTGTTGTTCCAAGAAGTTGTTTTCTTTGAAGTAATAAATATGGTTTCTGTTTACTTATTTTTGTCTCTAACTCTAAAACTTCGTATTTTGCTGATATGAATCCTATTAATGTTTGTTTGTAGAAATTTATCATAGAGTTGTTTTGGAATAGAAGTTATCGTATATTTTATTACATTTAATTTATTCGCTACATCTTAGTAATTATTTTATTTTTATTATTAAATTTATTATTAGACGCTTTAAGTGCTCGAATGATGTCATTTTAGAGGTTGGTGCAACTATAAATAAGACTGGATATTAAAGTTCCAATTGAACATTCAAATTCATTCAAATTCTTCTAACGAAATAATTCTCGAGGTGACATTGATAGAAATTGTTATAATTTATGATGATCGCTAACATTAGGTATTAAGTAAATTAGAATTATTTCAGGTTTATATCACAAAAATATTATAACAGAAGCAACATAACAGTATTTGTCATTTTTTTCCTAATTCTTATTTGATACTTATTGTGTACCCTGTGTTTGGTTAAAGTAAAGTTAAAAAAAGTTTATTAAATTCTTTTTTATCCTTAACTTTATGCATTCTTTTCAATTAAAAAATAAGAATGATGTTAGAGTGCCTACTTTATATATATATATATTTAATATTCCACCAAAATTTCTGCTTAAAAATATTTAATATTAACCGTCAGTTAGAACATAATTCTGCGTGGAAAAGGTGAAATTTAGCAGTATATCATATTTTTGTACAATTAAAAGTACCTTAATAATTTTAACTACTCAAGAAGTGTTTTTGCTAAATAGTAAAGCTCAGCAGGACTCGGTCACCTGTGGTAAATTGATCACAGCTGAGTCAACTGAGGTTTAATTGCTGTACGTCCCCTGACAATCGCATCATCAAAGTGGTCTAACATAGTTTGTATTTACTGTGAAAACTCAGTATGGATTATATTGGTGATTCATTGATACTTTTACCATCACATGATTTCACAATGAGGACAATTTTGATACCTAATTATTTTCTAAAAAACAAAAGCATATATTATAATTCCGTATTACATATATAACAAACTGTACATAAATGTTTTTTCTAATTTTTATACCGTAAATTTTAATCATTTACATATATAAATAAATAAATATTAGTTTAAATTTTTTTATTTTACAGACGTAACTGTTCATTATATTATTTTAACACGTTAGATATCTTGTTGTCAATCCTTACCGAGGAATTACTAATGGGATTCACAATTAATCTGACAACATTAGTCTTCAGGGGCCAGTTTATTCTAAATTGCGATTCAGTTCAAAATATCCAGCCCAAAATAAATATGTAACAACAAAATCTGTGTAACTTGCATAAACTGTTGTTTAATATTAATAAACATATGATATGGAAGTAGAACGAGTAAAGATTTTTAAGTTTTGATGATGATTAAGTCAATGACAATAGTAGATGAAATGGTATAGTCAAGTGGATACTCAATTCATTCATAAACCATGAGCTGTTGAATTATATATATACATAAGGTTTGTTCGGAAGTAATTGATATCATGTAATACTAACGGCAGTGTCGTTAAACCCCTAGTTTAAATAATATTATAATTAAAATTATAATTATTATACACTAAGTTATTATTTTTATATTTAAAATAATATCATTTTAATCAAAAATTATTAGCTGTATTCCTCTCAACATCATAAAACGGAAGGCGCCATAATAGTTTTTTACACGTTCCGACAAGCACAAGAAGGGCAAACCATTATTCTGTTTGATTTGATTGAAAATATTTACAGTAATAACAAGGTGATGAACTGTCATCTCTTATTGCACGAAATCCTAAATACGCATATACAACGTCTAATCAAAAAAGTACTCAAGATTTTAAGCCTCCTCTTTACGAATTTAAACTTTATGAATATTGGAATTTAACGAATAAAATAATTTTTTCATATTTCACGAAATACATGCTCACATGAAGAATTTTTTAATGTATCATAAAATATTGTCACGTTCAATCATCGCAAGGAAGAATCGATATTTGTCATTAAGTCGTCTTTTTGCATGCAAAATAGAATATGTCGCGTTGATTTCGTTCCAAGAATATCTCACGATGAAATCTTTGCTGATGTTTTATTTGAAATATATTTTGCTAAAAGCTTTGTTTGTTTCCATAATCATAGCATTTATACAAAATAGTTCTGCATATTATGCATGCTCGAAACTTGTTTGTTTTCATAATAAATTGTTATGTTATTGTTGATATTCTCTCTTTGAGTATGTGTATTCCTCGTTTTTAGTTTTGATATTATAAGAGCTCAAAGCATGTGTTTACTTTGTCGGTTTTTAAATTGTCATTATTATTGGGAAAAAATATTATTAATATATATATTTGTGTAATAGTTTTTCTTTTGTTAAACAGCAACTTTAAAAATCTTTGCTTTCAAATAGGAGTAATTATTAAAGTTTACGAAACCTTATTAAAATAAACTGTCCTTTAAAAAAATTGTTATCATTTAATTTTTTTTAAATTATCGTACGTTAGTTCATTTTATTTATTAATTAAATTTCAAACTGAAAGTTTTATATTAATTTAAAGTAAAAATATTCGTGGTGGTTTCAATAACAGTTAAGTTCACTTTTATAAATATATTTTGACACGGACGTTAACGCAATAGGTGGAACAAAAGACGAAGGTTCACTTTCGGTAAAATCAATGGGAGCATTAGCGAAGATCTCGACCATTTCCTTTGAAGCCGGTCACGAGGCTAATGCGGAGTCGGCCTTTGTAACGCGATCCCAGAACCACTTACATGAGGAATATACTTTCCCATGGATCTTATAAGATTTCAAAGTGGTATATTTATAAATATATATCTCAGCTAAAAATGTATATATGTATATACATCCTGAACCGTACAGACTTATAATTGATTTTGAGCTTAAATACGTATATATATAGGGTATAATATTATAATTCTATGAAAGTACTCTGGCAGAAAATGAAAGATTGTTTTATCGGGGCTTTAAAAATATTAATTTATCATCTTGAAGTTTCATAAGAAACAGATTAATAAGACTGTCAGCGGAGATCTGGAGTTTTCCAAGGGGCGGTCGGGGTTAATGTGGGGCTGATGCCGTAAGATTGACCTCTGCAACGTGATGGGTCGGATCTTAAATTAGAACATTCGTTGTTTTAACATTCGTTATATATTTCTTTCTTTAGATTTCTTTTTATCATTTTTATTGGTGATTCAAGATAACGTTCCTACTTTTATATTGAAAGTTGTAATCTCAAACTTAAATAGTTTCTGTCTTTGTATTTATTTAACCTTATATTTTAATTTAAACGCTAAAATATCCGGTACTAAAATTATAAAATGAAGTCCAAACGGACTCAATAAATCAATCGTCACGGACTTAATATGTATTTAGTAAGAAGTGTTTGCTATTCCTCATTTTTTTAACTTAGATGAGATAAGTTACATGTTATATTATCTTAATATATCAACTTGCGCTTTAAATATACTTATATAGTTTCGTATATAGGCTAGACTTTTCCAAAGTACCGGTAGTATTTGGTATGAATATTTTGATTGTAATTTCAAGAATACTTTAGAGTTGTAAAGTTTAAAAAATATGTAACAGTGTTAAGTAAGCAAGGCATCATTTAAAAGAATGGCGACATACGTTGTAAATCATGTGTTTGGATGTTGAACAAACGATCTGACGATAGTTGTCCTAGCACAAAATGTTTGAATCAGTGTGTGATGTCTTAGTTAGATTAGTATTTCAATGAGAAAAGACGATCTGTTTAACTATGTTTGCCTTTGGCTAAAATAAATTTCAGAAAGATCAGTTTTATACTGAAAATGATTGAACAGACTCTACCATCAGAGACGAAAAATTTATTTATTTGTAGAGATACTTTTCGTTCGCCCCTTAATCTCCCCATTCTCTTTTAATCTAATCTGATCCCATTCCATATTCTCCTTCCTCGATTCGCAGTCTCAAGCTATAAAGCTAATAACTTTTCGAGATACCGACATCTGCTCTTAAAAGTTCCGTCAAAATCCATTCAGTCATTTGAAAAAACAAATCGCGATCAAATAAATGTATACAGTTGTTTAAAGTTTATTTTATAATGTCATTTACATATATAATTAAAACGACTCGTACGTATAATCAGGATCAGTGAATTGAAATAAATTGTTTAATAAATATATTTTCTAACAAATCTTTATATATGTATATGTAGATGATGAATTTGAAAAAAGTTATGGATGAGTCGTGATGCTCGCATCAATTACATAATCGAATCGGTGATTGGCAGACGTACAAATCTGCTTGTCCGTCTGTCGTTTATCAATCTGTCTATATCTGTGTGAGCTCCATGTATGGCACATGATGGATGAGTCAATTATGAGTTATTTGTGACATATACTACACAAAAACTCTTCTTATGATCCCAACGATAAAGTTAAAATTCCCCTATCATATGCAAACATAATGTGGCAGGCTAAATTTATTTTAGTATATTCTTTTTAGGAATGATAGGAACTTTATCATTTATATCTATACTTTATTGTGAAATTATTTAAATTTAAAAAAAAATATGGTTCGACGTTATTTTATATTTTACAAAATTAAATTTCAATTAATTACTCTAAGATCGCTAAGCTGCTAAGAATGTTTAGTGTACAAACATTTTTACGTTGAATCATCACGTTCGCAAAATCCAGCCGAGATTGACGATAAAAAGAATAAGTTGAAATGGGAAAAGTTCTATTCGTTTATGAAAATGTTAAGATCATGCTTATCTTGAACTACTTTTGAGTTATCGCTCGTTTACACGGGAGTTGAACCTGGTAATGAAGTGGGTTTTCACAAATTAAGAGATGATTTTAGCTTTTTGCGTTACGGTAGTAAATTCTAGCTTCTAATTAGGAATTTTAAGGTATACCAATTAAGATCTTTCAAATAACTTAGGAATTTTAGCTGAAAATCGTCTTGTGAATTTCAGTATACAAATAAAAGTAAAACTTGATTTTAGATCTGGTTGAGCACTTTTATTTCTTATCAATGAATTACAACAGTTACATTTATATTTCTTGGAAAATAAATCACATAAATTATGACAAGTATCATTTTGCAAATAAAATAAAAATCTTGAATAAAAACTTTTCAGATCTTTTAAGTTCCAGTAAAATTATTTTTTGTAATTTACAAATGACCACAAAAAATAATGTTATATGTTTATTTTTGTACGTTAATTACGAAATATTTTATAAAATTTTATATAAATTTTTGGATACAATTTCAAATTTTGTAACTTTGATCTAAAATGGGTAGGAGGTGTGCATTGTCCTGGTATTTTTAGATACACTTTAAGCAACTTAGTTATGCGCACGACTTGAGCACTTTTCGCTTGAAAGATGCAGTATCCTAAATTCAAGACGGCCATCTAGAGTTGCTTTCTTAAAATACTATTTTGTTCAAATAAACAATATTGATAAAATATCAGCTGTATGTAAAATAACTGAATAACTCAATTATTCATTACCTTCATTTGGGATATGAAAGGGAAATGTGAAAAGAAGTTTTTCCTAATTTGTTTGAGAACCGATCAATAAGGTATTCCTATTATATTATTCACTTCATTTATTCGAAAGCTACTTTAAGCTAATCTTGAATGTAAAATTAAATTGGATACGAATATAAATGACCGAACCTTCCAAAGTGTATTGGAAATTTCTCCTTTGAATATATTAAGGAATGTTTATATTTTGGAGACTCGAATAACAGAATTAGCTCTAGTTAGAGTGCTGAAATTTAATATATACATAAATAAACTGTGATCTTCACAGATGTGAGTTGAGATAAATTCTTCGATAATTAATTAACATATCGTTTGATTATTTCTTTACTACAGATTCTTCATCCAATCTGTTCGCCGATCCTTTTATTAGTAAAGGTATTACTTACTCATCTAGACCATTCCAGTAGAAAAGTTCTTTTCAATTATTCTGAGATGTTCCTCAATAGATTAAATAATTTGTTTAATAGCATGAGTCTTTAATTTTAAATGATTGACCTTAACTTTTTGTACGTACACGATTTCAACATAAATCTGGACAAACGAGAATGCGAGATCAAGTTCTCTAGCCCAAAGTACTTCACAGGTATATTGACACGAAACATTACGAGCCATTTTCAGAACCCTCTTACTCCGAATCAGATAAATGATGAATGAACTTATGTATACTGCTTATGGGCCCTTTCATTATATTTCTAATCAAATTCATTAATTCCAATTCAACGAAATTTAAGCAATTATATTTTACCTTTAACTGATTATGTCGAAAAAATTCTGTCTATAGAATTAAGAATTATATAAAGTTCTTCTTAAAACTATTCAAAAGGAGAAAGTCGTATTTATAAATAATAAAAAAATGAAAATAAAATATTACTGAAACATTAATATTTAACTAATAAATATAATTTATTCAATATTAATATAAACCTCATTTTTTTCTTGAACAGCAGAACACAGAATATTTACAATTAAATCAAAGAGGGGTAAAACAACGTAAAAAATAATTAAAGGGGAACTCTATAGCCGAAAAAGTGTTCACCAATCAAGACCCACAACAAACAAGATAAGGTCCCGGTTTGTAAATTATAATTAAGATTGTGTAAACAGGTTATTGCCATTTAAATATTTCAACTAAACACCTCTATATAGCTAAATTCACCTCCGTTTAGCGTCCGCCTCCCGGGACTCGTCGAATTATCTTCCATATCACACCCGCTTTGAATACATATGGCGTTTAGCCCGGCCTTTACGAGATCAAAATCTCGCTATTGTTTCTATTAAACTCAGATCCAAACTATTTCGCCGATATTGGAATAATATAACATATTGAGCGGAAATGTTTATACAATGTACAGATAAGTTTTGTCTTCTTGAGATTATGATCAGTTTTGAAATTATGTTTTTATATTAGATTGCAGTTTATAATAAAAATCGGAGCACCATTTTTTTTTAAACCAATAAAAAGTGATATATAGAAATTGTTATAAGGTCTGTTTGATGCTCAAGCTAGACTTACACTCACGTAGTCGCCAAATGTTTACGCTTTCGCCTGTTTCAATGATGATGTCGTCATTTGTTGTAAATTCATCTTTCTGTTCTGCGACATAAGAACGAGATGAGTGACCGAGAATATGTGGCACATAACTTTGAATTTTTAACAGAACGATGCAGTATGTCCTATGGACGAAATTTTTAAAACCGCGTCCCGTTTGAATACGTGACTCCATCACAGACTGTGTTCACAATACCGTACAATATTTATGAGGAAGTTGTTTTTAAAGATTTATCAAATAAATGTTATATTATTTTTAGACTACATGTTTGTTATTCATGAATTCCATTAAAAAATTGTGTTTCGAAAATCAGAACACAGCCGATGTTTAGAATGGAGATGTATTTATTGCCTGTAAGTATATGGAAGTTTAATACTAATTGAAATTAAGATAACTTTGGAAAGATTTCATGATTTTTCTAATTCCCGAAATGTGATATGTAATTTAGCTCTCAAAATAATAATACAAAAAACACTGTCATTTTTGGGAAGTATGAGCTACGATACATATTATGAAGTAGTAGGTACAGTTTTGGTGGAACGATCATTTAAGAATTAACAGGCAACTTGTTTTAGTGTTTAAAAACGTAAAATTTATAAAAATTGCTTAAATTTTTTAATAATTTATAAGTAAAATCATAAAATATCTATCGTGAACAGAACTTTATTCTAGTTACTCTAAGCTACCTTCCGCAGCGACGTTCAAGCGACCAAATTCCTTACAAATCGTAACTTACAATCAGATGCTATTCACATCTCGACGTGGGATGACGGATTTTAGCCTTAACGGAGTAGTTTACTCAAGTAAGGCGTTTGATATTAAGGGAAATTTAAAATATTCAACTATTTCAATATTAAAATATACATAAATTTTGAAGTAAATATTATATAAACTATATGCATGAACAAGATTTTCTTCTAAAATTGCAAAAAATCAGGTATTCAAATATTTATAAAAAATTTTGAAGCAATCGTCGAGGCGCCATCGTTTATCGATAGAATATCATACAGTAAGTTACACTTGTGATTTCGCGGAATGAAAGTTTGGCCATGTGCGTCAGAAGATTTCTCATACCAGACAAGCAATGGTACGATATTACTGTCCTAACATCGTTGCAAACATGTAGGATTAGGTAGAGGTTATAAGTTTAAGTTATATTTTTTTATAATTGAGGAAATAATCTTCAAGAGGTAATTTGTTACAAAAAAAATATATAATGAGTTATCAATGACAGCTTTCTATTATTTGTCGACCGTTTGTTTTGCAGAAGCATGGTTCGATCAAAGCATGCTTTTTTGTATGAATTTCCTACGAATAAATAATGTGGTAAAAACAAAATGTGTTACGTCCTCTGCCAGAAATCAGTCATAAAACGTTTGGGCCAAAAACTCAATCACAGGTTAACGGCCGCCCAGGTGTTTACCGGGTTGCAGGTGTAAGGGCAATGATCTAACGCGGCCTGGCTCGGAGCAGATTAAGATACGGGGGGGTTTTAGTCAGTAGAAGTCTGACAGTCCCTCTTGCACCACCTAGGACAAGATTATTATTTTCCCTTTTATAAAAAAAAGGTTAAAGGACTTTGTTATTAGACAAAACACATTTTGAATGAATCAGTTGTAAACAGACTATTATTGAAAAAGATGAATACATTGATATTTACAAAGAAGTGACAATTGTACGTGCTAGGAAATAACTGCAAACTTAAAGATATCAAGGATTTAAAAAAGTACTATAAAGACCTAAGAAATATCAGAAAAGAAATTATTATAAAA
Source organism: Danaus plexippus (assembly GCF_018135715.1). Lineage (NCBI taxonomy): Eukaryota > Metazoa > Arthropoda > Insecta > Lepidoptera > Nymphalidae > Danaus > Danaus plexippus. The sequence continues at coordinate 1,428,758 of NC_083547.1, forward strand.
TGTAAGCAACATGAAGAGAATTTTTTTAATTTAGCGATTAACTCCGTTTGAAATCTTACCATTTACGGTAAGATTACAGACGGAGTTAAAGCAATGGAGATCTTACACTACGATGGAGACGAAGTCTAGCAAGGTCTGAACAAAAAGTCATTTATCATAACTACGTTAAGCAGAATGATACCACAGAGATTGACTCTGAGAAGATCCTTAACTGTTCAAAAGAAGAAGGATGTAGACAAATTACTGTATTTGGATGTATTTGGATACTGGCAAGAGCTTGACGACAACCGTTTCAAATGGTGCTAGGAACTTCTTTTTAGTTTTATTACTGTTTCACAGGCAATAATTGATGCAGAGAATTAATGTGACTCTCTGGATTAAGAAAACTGTATTAGAGTGTAAGTTAATTACTGCTTTGGATTTATGTAAAATTGTTTATTCTCTATTGTAGAGCTAAAATAAAACATTTTCCAAAATTATTTATTATATATTTTTATATAAGTTCTTATGTTTTCTACAAACTTTCAGTGGCCCTGGCTTGCTTTTTAAGCAACTTATAAAATTCTATTCCTATAAAAATTATTGACAAAATATATTTCTAAATAAGTAATGTAACCCTCAGACCAGTAGCTTTGTGAAGTTTTATTTTTATGCATTTTAAAGAAAAATACTTTTCTGATAAGAATGTATTAAAAAAACATTGTTTATACGATAGAACATTTGAATTTGTAAAATTATGTTTGCCTACAATAAAACCATATACACGGAATTTCTAATTGCATGACACATTTAAATAGTACACAAGGAAACTCCTCAATGGTAAAAAAAATTAAAAATAACTGTACCTACTGAAAATTGTATACTAAACTATGAAGAAATCAGCGTAATCTTAAATATAAGAGATCATACAAAAATACACCTCACAATAAATAACTACAAATTAAGCTGAATTCACAAAGAAATCGTCGTCCCAAAGTCAACATCCCTTGCCCTAATAGGGTAGCGGCTTACATTAACTTGGTGGGATAAGCAGGCCAAAACACGAGTATCCTGGAAAAGAGGAAACTACTCAACTTGCTTATTTGGCCAAATCACTCCATTATTGAGAAACAAATTTTTTGGTGCCCAAATATATTTTATTTATTCGACCGTTTATTATCACAATACTGTTGCTCATGTCATGAAGTTCATTTTCGATAATAAACTATTCATATTTTGAATTTCATTCATTAAAAACCGATAATTTTATAAAATCATAATAAAGTCCCGTTTCCGAGCTCTACGATTCATAAAACGACCGTGGCTAAAAATACGCTAAGGTTAAATTTTTATGTACTATTTATTGCTAGAAACATTTTTTATGATTTATTTTTGTAATTTAATTAATTGTTCACATTATGTTAAAATGTTCTTGTTCTTTGTCTGAATAATATACAAGTTTCAGAATTAACCGTTATAATACGTTTTTTCTTCATAAATTAAGATTTCTTCAATATCGAAAGATATTTAATTTTCATATTTTGTGTCGGCGTACATTTAGCGATAAGACTTTATTTACGATTGTTAAGTATATTTTAAGGTTTAAAATTTTTACAACATCGTAATGAAAGGGAAATTTAGAAAAAATAAAAACTTTCAATTTAATTGATAAAGGTCAATTAAAAAAATAAATAAACATAGTCTCAGACAATGTTTTTATAGACATAGAAGTAATGTTTTCGTAGTATTAACATTTTTAATAGAGAATTATAACAATTAATTTACTTATCACTGTAATGGTATTATGTGTTAAGAACACAAATTTATTGTTAGCATTAAGCTGAACTTCGCTCGTTGAAAGACGATCTTAGCTAAGAGTTCGCAGCATCTTCAAGTCTTGTAAAGTGAACTTGGCAGAAGACATTCAATCCTTTGAAGTCAAAGAACAGGTAGTTGAATGGTTTGAATAATTAGCATACCAAAATATACCACAAAAATTGAGAGAAAACTTCATAATTTCAAAATATGTATGACAAAAAAACAAACGTATTTGCCCACAAAATCTGTTATCTCTATAGGTAATATGTTTTTACGGCACAGACAGAGGACAATATAATTTGTAGGAGTTTATTGTGTTGTTCGTACAATAGATGCTATAGAAAGATCTCGCAGTTAATTCATTTCTATATTAAAGTAAAAGTATGTAATAAAAAGGAGTAAAGACGCTAGGTACCGGTTTTATGGCCGTGTTTGCGAGGAAACTCAATGGAGACTATAAAAAGATATCGAACCGAAGAAAAAGCGCTCAGAATCAATAAATAGATTAAGTTTGTACGGCGGCTTCATCGAGTAATTTTTTTCTCTTTCAAAGCATTCAATGGGTCTTCTGCTACTATCAGTAATCCTTACTAATATATTCAAAGCCGTATAGGATGTGTGCAATAAGTAATTCATTAACATAATTTCTTCGATTTAGAAAATATAAACAAACAATTTGAAACTGCTAATGAAATTGAGTTAATACGAAACGATTATAGAGACTGAAGCTTTACTGTACACGATACATGTTGATATTATTACTGGTATAGTATTTACTAAACTCAGCAAAATTTTGTATTGCAAGCGAAAAATTGGGATATGAGGAATTTAAATTGACCCTAAATACAGCAAGGATTGAGGCATTATTTACAAAGTTTGACGACATTTCATTGATACAGCCTAAAAAGATTGCAATCAAAGTATCTAGAATAAATAGTAGAATGAAATGTATTGAATTTTCATTTCAATTTAGAATCTGAAATTATAAATTTATCATCATTCGATTCACAATCGGGATCTCCTGGAAACGTAGTTATGAATTCATTTTAATTTTTTTTTTCGTGCTACAACATCTATTTAAATTCCAATTAGCTTCTCTTTATTCAAGAATAAAATAATAATCCGTTCAAAGTAAACAAGATAAATCTACGAGAAGAATAAACTTTCCGATCCATTAAATAATAAAATGTACAAAACATAAAAATCCAAGTAGCAAATGATTTTGTCGAAGGAAATGTCAATAAAATGTGACTCTATGTTTTATTCATATAAATAGCTAAGTCCAGAAAATATTTTTATAGCATAAAAATTCTAGTCTTTTGATATAAAACTGTTTATATGACGTCATACGTCATATACAGAAGGACATATAAATATAATTTTCCCTTAACCAATAAAGAATTTTCTTCAAATTACAATATAAAAAAACAAAAGATTTGAAGCAGGTATGACGTTTTTACAGCAAGGAAACCCTGAATTATTACAATCATCAGATTATGAGTTCTGAGAGTCGATCGTAAAATCCGTTGTAAAGAATATCCTTAATAAAGCCAAGTCTCTTGTAAAATATACTACGCTATCACAGCTTTAAGATGTCAGAAACACCTTCACCTATTATGGATTTTCCAAACGCACTTTGTCGTTAAAGAAATTTATTACTCAACGTTGTTTGCGTCAATAACATTGGCAAAGGTAAATTTGGAATGCAAGTGAATGATAATAAATCTTTAGTGCTGTTTCATATTCTAAGTCCTATAATTTTATAGCTTTTATGTTAATAAATTTAATACGACAAGAGAACGTCACTTCCATTTACATTCCCCTTATTTATATCCAAATAAAGTTAATACACGCGACAGAACGATAGACATCTTCAGTCTTTACATAAAATCCTGGTATAATTTTGCAGTTTATTCCTATAAAATGTATATAAAACATAAAATAACTTTTCGATGTTCCGTAGAAGTAAAACCACACGCTGAAATTATTTTTATTAAGTGTTAAGTGTCTATTTGTTATTATTTAAGTTCACGTGTTTAATTGAGATAGTAGTCGCTCACTAAAATTCTTAATTGAAGCCATATTTTACGAGGTAAAATTGAGTGCGAAAGGTTTAAAATCTCATCTCTCATAATTGTCCTTGACCTCAACAACGACATAGATTTAATCTTCAGATAACTAGCAAAACCATTCTTTGTACATCGTTTTCAAAGCAATATTGAGCTTGAGAATGAACAATGAAAACTTGAGTACCGATAAGGACCTGTCAACAACAACTGTCAACTACATTTCTTAACGAACAATACGATAGTAAGCTACTTTCAAAGCTCCAAAACGAATGTTATAAGGCATGTTCTTTATACTGAGTGGGTGCTTTTATAATGCAGGAAAATATATGACGCGAGAGCACAAAGACGTACAAAACCGTGATATATAGTAAATACGACAGATTATTAGACAACAATTCCACAAAATTCACACTGAATCATACTAATAATGTACTAGCTGAACGAGTAATTACCAGGCTTGTAAATGAAATTTCGTATGCTAATTAACTAAATACAATTAAGGGAGTGAAGCTAAGATTGCCAGTGCCCCGTGTGCCACTTTTTAGATATAAATAATATGGAAGAGATTAAAGCTGTGTGTTTATTGATATACTCTTCTTTTCTTATTGTAATTTAATATTTAATACAAATTATAATTCTTACATCACCATTTTAGTTATTTATAATTATTTTTTTTTATTAACCAAGTAATTTTTTGTAATAAGTACATACTTATATATATTTTTTTAAATTTACGGGTAATTTTGATTGTTATAAAATATACATTTTGAATAATAACTAGTAGAAAATTATGAAAATTTTAAATTGTTTTTCATGCTTATAAAATTTTTATAACCATATTGTTTTCTAGATAAGCGAGAGCATATTTTAGAATAAAATTGTTTCAACAAATCGTTTCCAGTGTAGCAAATCCGTTGTTAATTAAATACCAAGCTAGGTTGGCGCAGGTGGCGGGAAGGCTCGCGATAACGTGTGGCTGCTGTATTTCAGTTCTGGTTTTTGAGGTAAACCTTATTAATGTGACTCGGTATTATTTTTATAAAGCATAATTTATGGTGGATTAACTAATTGTTATGCTTCCCTTGTATTCCTTAAGGTAATCGTTTTATTATAATAGATACTTATACACATCAGCACCTCGTTATAAAATCGATAATTAAATTATAACATATTAGATATAATGTTGTTTTTAAATCAATGTTATGTTTTGGATGATCATAGAGCATATATATAGAGAAATTCGTACATGAAACTCGGCAGTTGTTGGTAGTATAATATAATAAGCGTAATATTAAAGTATTACGCAGTCAAGAAAGTAAAATAAACACTACTTTTTTTAGATAATGAAATGTTTGGAATTGTATAGTTCATTTCATTTTTTAGTAATTAGTTTTAAGTTTAGTTTCTAAATAACTCAATGGTCAAGTGATATCTTCCCTGTTAAAATATTTATGTATTTTTCAATCATTACTTATCTTTTCACCTTAGAATATAATGTCGTAACTTTAGTGGTGTCACTGGATATGTATTGACAATAATTCAAATTATGTTACTACAAACATAAACACCAAAGAAAACATATATATAACCGCAAGATTAATATTTCATTACTGGGACTCGGAAAGAAATTTAAAATTGTCCTACAGAATACAGTATAGTAAACATCACAATGTTATAAAGTCATTTTTACTTTCATTTCAGCCGTAACGTCACACAAACTCGCTTAATACTTGTTATTTATTATATAGAATAAACGGATCCTTTGGGAAAACCAACCATTAAAATATACTCTTAAGATTTCATATCATTTGTATGAGATTTTCTTGTGTATAGAAAGGAGTAATAAGTATTTCAATCACAAATACCGTAGAGATTATATTTAAGGTCCAAACAATCATATATATTTAAATATTCCAGAGCTAATCTACAATAGTTTTAAATTCTACTCCTTAGTCATACATGTGCTTATAAGAGAAACCATTTTATGTGAAAGGCCTATTGTTTCTCGAGACACGCATGTGCTTTATATTTCAAATAAAAAAATCTATGCCATAGAAAACAAATATTTGTCCGATCAAAATATTTATTCCGTCAAAGCAAACTTGCTGGATCTATTTTTAAAGAACATATTAGTCCTAATCTTTTAGTTGAAAAAATTCTTTATTTAAAATCGTTAGTTTTTTGTTGCTTTAAGGGTTTACGAAAAAAACACCCATGGAAAAGTCGCCATTATAATATTAATAGAGATATTGTTTCTTAAAAACTCTTGTTATTTTATCTCCTATAGGAGTATCATATGGGAAGGTAAACTACTAGCTGGTCTATCTAGTGGTAAGTGGTTACGCCCATTGACGTTCTGTTAAAATCCTCTTACCATCTCTTATAGACCATTTGGGGAAAGAGAAAGATGTGGGAAAATTAAAGAGCATACCCTTATTATTCATTAAAAAAAGACTAAGGAATTAAGGTTAATTACTTTCTGTTCCTCGATTACATGAAAACATATTAATCTACAAATTCATATCTGTTGTCAGAACGAAATTAAACTCAGCGTCATATACTAAACAATTCTATATAATATTTCTGAGAAATATCCGAAGCCAAGCTTTAACAAGTTTTAAACAACGAAAGGCTTATTTCGCAGCTTGCAATAAAAGCTATAGCATCAGTTATATACGTTTATTATAAAACACGCTCTTACAATTCTTTTATTACTCTCATAATGTTACTTATAAAAATGTTTCTATGAAAGTTCTGTATTGCGGTAACATACATTGCGTCGGTTGATACTTTTAAAATTTTTATTTTCTTTGTTAGCGCGTTTATTTTCATGCTTTTAGAACTGAATGTACTTTGAATTACTTTCGTTAAATTTTAAATGTAACATGTATGTACATACGGAGAAAGAATTAAATTTGATAAATAATAAAATTTGCGAGGCGGTCAATGTCAAAAACAATTGTTAATTATCGATAGAAAGCCATTTTTGGCTCTTAATATTGAAGGAACTAATTAAAAATTAATGAATTATAACTAATATTGTATTATAAATTATTTATTGATAATCTGCTAAAATTCTAAAAATAAAATATAAATTAAAAGCACCAACATTTTCCTTATTTCTTTAACAAATTCGTTTTCTCTAATAAAATGTCAGAGTTAAAGTAAAATTTGTTAAGTCATTAACGGGAATATATGTTTTTCTCAAATTTCCGGGAACAAAATATTATCTAAAAGTATTTTACGTATTCATAATTTTAAGCATATATTATATTTTATATTTTCAATACATTAGAAATTAGAAGGTTGTTGACATTCCTTTTTGTTGGTGAATTCGAACGCAACTAAAATAGTTTGCTTGTTGTCTTTGGCGCCTCTGTTCATTTTTGTTTAATCTATTAATTCCGGTTGCCACAATTTCTAATGAGAGAAATAAAGCTATTTTATATGATTAAAATGCGTTTTAATAACTTATTTAAAACAACCATGTATTTCTTTGGAAGAAATAATTTTATTCCACTTTGTATTTTTTGTATAGTTTATTGTTTGCGGGAAATCACGGAAATATATAAAGTCTTATATATATATTTTTCTATCTTAAATTTATTTGTCTAAATATTGCTCCATATCGTAGTGGTTTATAGCTTCCATAGTAATATACATCAAGTATAAATGTAATCTGAACGAAGTGTATACATTTAAGGTCAAGCAGAGGTCAGCCGAGATCGGCTCAACCCCCGTTCACTAATCGTAAATAAATCTTGTTAAAGTGAAGTTGTAAATTGAACACGTGATGTGAACTTTGATGAGAAGTAAATTCAATGATAAGAATTCTTCACATTCTTATATCTTATTTCATCTAGAGGCATTTTTATACGAATCAATAAAACAAATTGGCTCCTATTCCTACGTTCAGATTTTCCCTCGTTATAAAATAAGCGTATGTTATTTTCTTGTTGATAATGTTTAAGTCAGCTTAACTTTTGATCCTTTATCAATAGAGTATTGGAATATTGTTCAAAAAATACAAGAGACAAGGTATAATAATGAATAACCAAACGTTACGATGGGAATAAATATTGTATTGCAATTAGAAGACAAGCTCAATAAAGTTAAGTGAATTGTGTATCCTTTTCTGGTTGTATTTTTTACAAACGACGTCTAAGATATTGTTGAATGGTAGAATTAGTTATCCAAGTCACGTGCCAAGCGTTTGCCAGTCTTGATGACTTCATGCCCGTGCTAAGACTATGTAATAGTGTGGAGAAAGTTCATGAACATCTGAACACGTTGGCATACATTGATTGTTATAAGTAGCTAATAGCAGTGAATGGATTCAAATAAAGAGTAATGTAATGTAAATTCTTATAAAATGCAGTTTCCATACCCTCTTATTCGTTTTTCTTCTCCTTCTAACTCCTAATGACACGTTTTCCAATAGCATACGAGTCATGAGTATATTACGTAATACATGTTAAATCATCTAAAACAGTGTATATTGTAATTAACTGTCCGCGGCTTTCCTTGATTAAAAAGGTTTGTCTATTACCACAACATTATTACATCGTCAAAAAAATAAGGAATCAAAATATAGCTTAACAGCTCCTTTCCCTATTTATAATATTATAATCTAACTTCTTGGTTTTGTATGTTCCGAAGATATTGAAGACATGTAGAATAAGTTGCTCTTTTTGCATTGGTTTATTTAGAGCATGTTTATTTTGATTTGCGAAGGACTTTGGAATTCAATATAACCGAGCTCAAACGAACATCCAATCTTACAGTATACGAATCCAGTAGAATATAGTCATGGATTCTTTAATATATAGATGACTTCGCGTGAAGCCGTTCTTTATAGCAATTTGTCTCTGTCTTTTAGGAAAACAAATTATCTCATTGTAATTAAACAAATTTTACTAATCTACTCGAACTGAATTGAGACAAAGTAGGATGTTAGCCCCATTCTCTCCCAAGTAAATTATGCCGTATAAAAACAATAAATTTGAAAAAAAAATCGTGACGGAAGAGGATTAGTTCAGTGAAATGATGAATCTAATTTTCGTTCCACAGCTGAGCTGCAAAGGAAACTTGCAATTTTAAATTTTCGATGTTTTAAACGATATAAGCATCCAGGAGATGAAAAAGTTGATTAATCCGCCGAAATCTATGGTTCATTTTAAAATCAAATTCAATTCGAAAATAATACAGCATAAAAAAGCAGCATTATTTTCATTGAAATTTGAAAGTTTGTATTTGAATTTTGTTTTTATGGATTTGGCCAAAATTTCATAGAATTTTAAATATGTGCCAACTAGTTTTTCCCCTCGACTTCATCTATGGGATCTTCGGAATTTAGATCAGAGATGTAAAACAATAAAATTGGTAACTAACCGACAGCGACATCAAGTGTCTTGATGGAAAATATGACTATTATGAGATGATAAATTATAGCTCATATCTTTTTCTGATGTCTTAGCTACTTACCGTATAGTTTCATCACATTTCATAAAGCAACAAAAATACATAAAATTCTCACAAATTTCACATTTACAATGTAAGTAGGATGTGTTAATGAAGTCAAATTTTGTTATATGATATGTTGCCCTTTTGATTGTTAACACTCTTATTCCAGAGCATGTGTTATTAAATTTATATTTTATTGGGGAGTATTATTATTATGTCTCGGAGATTTTTAAGAAGTTAAGTTTAACCTCTTAATCCAAATCCTTATGTATTTCAATTAATTATTTTTTTAAACCTACTTTTCGTTAATTTTGTCATAGTGGGTGCGTGAGTTTTCTAGTTCATAAACGTGTGAGATGGATCGTTATATTAGGTTTCATGTCCGTAATCCATTTGAGCTGACTGCCTTTTGTTATCGGCATGGTTTGCTGACGAATAGTCTTATTTATTACCTCTTTTATATACCTTTAATCTGCGTACGTGTCAAACTTGATACTGTCTTATTTTGTATGCAAAGAAATGGGTTTTAAAAGAGTTAAATAAATTTTGATTATTTTCATTTTACTACATACACATGATAATTATATACATCAAGCACCATGCAGAAGCAGTCAAGTAGCTATGATGAATTTCTTAAACAGTTTTAGACTTCAAGGGTAGTTTGAAAAATAATTAATCTAGTTAAATAAATTAAACAACGATATGAATGTAAATTACCTTAACATATGAAAAATATTACGAAAAAAGATAAGTAATCATCGTAGAAAGGAGTTACATTCTTATGATTGGGAAATACTAGGAGGATAATCCTCGAGTAAAAAACAGATGCCTAGCTGACTCATGCTTGGATTCACATGACTTGAAAATAAATCTGATTCATACATTCGAAAGATTGTTGAGGTCGTCGAGTAGTTATTGGGTAGTAAAGAAGTTGAGAGCATGAAATCTGTTAAGATTAAGTATTGCACGAGGCCCCATAACACTAATGGACCGTTATGTATCAAAAATTTGTATATACAAATGGATGAGGAAAGACCTATATTAGAAGAGTTTATATCTCTATGTAAAGGGTTTAGAATTGGCCTTTCAGCTCTAGAATTGCTAAGTCATTGACGAAGTCTACTATTGGGTTGACTACAATCACAGATTTTGAAGCGATTAGAGGGTATTTCTCAGATGAAGATGATAACTTTTTACGCTGGCATGTATTTACCAACGATATAATCTTTCAACTAATCACATTCAAGTCACAATATTGACGTTTAAGAATCTGTGGGTTCTAAAGTCCATTTAAGAATATGCTTCTTACTCAGTTGAATTGTGTTGATATACAAATATTTATAAGTAATTGTACCGGCTGCTTCATAAAGATTAACAAATCATGTTAAAATTTTGTTACAATTCTAGTGAAATAAGTTGTCTTATTAAAAGATGCTTAAATGCTGGAAGTCTTTTAACATTGCTGTGACAATTTTTTTTATAAAACTTACAGCAGTCGATACTGGGTATATGTAATACGGATTAAATGCTTCTCGAAGTATAGAACTAATGGAAAGCTCAAGGAAGACACAAAGCACGACAGTAAGGCAGCTCCTTTGAGGAGCAACTTGTTCTCAACTTCAGTTTAGATCAGTTCTTTAATAATGGCTTTCATCCTTGGAGCCCTCTCAATATCACATTATTTCTGTCCTGCGAAATATGTTAAAATAAAGTAAAATAGCACACAAATATAAAAATGTAATGCTCAATTTAAGTAAAATAAATATTTTATTATCATTTTAATTTTACACTGTACCTAGATTGAAGCGAACGAATTTTAAAACAGAAATTGAATAAGGAAACAATAGAATTTTACATATTCCAATTAAAAAGGGAATGAGGTTAAGTGTTTTCCCATTTCAGAGAGAAAAAATACCCCTTTGGAATTGAAATTTCTTTTATCTATAGTTTGAAGCTTGATGATGTAGCGAAAAATGTAGTGGTTGTGATTCTAAGCATTTTTTATTCTTCAACTTTTATGAAATGTAAATCATGTCGTGATACCATTCTTATTTGAACCTATCTTTATGTTAGCCACTTATTATTTAAGACAAAATTGAGATGGAGTAATGTAAAATAAAACGCTTGATTCACAAAAGGTAAAATAAAAAGTAATCAATTGCTTCTGTAAACTGGTTTTTCTGTAATATGGTTTTTAAAAAGACATATGTTTTATATAAAAAAAAGTATTTTAGTAGAATACAACAAAACAGGTCGTTTAGTTTATTCGTATATTTATATCTAGAAGAAAATATTTTTGATTATATTTTCAACACTGCTCTTGTAATAATTATGTAAATTACTTATTATTGAATCCAACAAGGGTTGCAGGCACTATGTCTAAGTTCGTTAAATTTAAAACCAAACATTGCATACTATAATTGGCAATTGACTATGGCACACACGTTGCTGATAGAATCAATCTCAAATGCATAGAATTGTTTAGGAGAGAAGCCTTAGGGTGAACTACAGATAAGGGCTTCTGGCAATAATGGTATGGCATTATTACCTAATATTCAGAAAGCTCGCGAGGGATGAACGCAAAATAAATATTACAACATTTGAATAGCTATCAAATATTTATTTATTCGTTAGTAAAAATGAAAATTGCTATGTAATTTAAGTAAAAACAGGTCTTACATTTACTTTTAATGTTTGTGGGTGTTTGAGTACCCCAGGCGTACCAACTAACATAATTATATAAATATTCCATTTAACTTAACATTTAACAATTTGTAGCTTTTATATTGAGGTACAAACATTGAGGTTAAACGGGATATTGTTTAATATAATAAGAAAATTTCATAAATCTTTTTCATGGCCACAAAAGCTGCGTGTTACATAAACAAAAAACAAAATTAGCTTAGAATATTTTAATTATTATGTAGTGATAATTTTTCTACGTTCGCTTTGACTGGTGATGAAAATGTTGATTGATTCAAATCGGTCTAAATTTGACTAAGTAATATTAAAGAAGTAATAAATACTTCATACATGTTTCATTTTTATTGTTTTCTTTAAACATCTACATATATCTATTGAGTCTGCATATAATTTAATATAATGCATTCAGCGTAGATGACGGCAGAATCATAACTAACATTATTCCTAATTAATGCCTAATTTCTACGTATATATTTCGTGTTTATGGAATATTATAATAATTGTACTAAATGTGAAATACTAAATTGAATGGATTGGGTTCTACGTTTTGTTTCTAGGTAAGAATAGAATGAAATTAATTGTTTATAGAACACCACCAGCTCAATTTTGTTTTATTTATGTAATGATATGTTAACCGCACTTGATAATTGGTCGTTGAAATATGCAAAATATATTGTCTATGAATATAACATTACAAATATTAGAACTATAATATAATTCCTTTCTAAATGATGGTTGGGAATTATTGAATTTCATTTTCTCTGTTGAGAATTAGTTTAAATAAGATTTTATTTTTAAAATAAAGATTAAAAATTGTGAGTTAGGAAGTTTAGTCTAAAACGGTAAATGTTAATGACCGGGTATTGCGAATGGATGTTTTTTTTTTTGGAAGATATAATTTTATAAAATTTTTATAAACTCAACCTAAAATTCCATCTTTATAATCGGTGTGATTTAATCATTTTATACAAGTCCCAGCTATTTTAGTGAAGGTAAAGTTAATACACTCCATCCCACGACCTCATATATTTCACTGACTGAGATCCAATTAGAGCGACAGTAATTTAACTTTGGTCGGGTCACGAAATTTATCGCTAATTGTTATTCGATATGATAAGGTTACGCTTCCAAGTTATTTCGCTGAGACTCGTATGTGTCATGTATTCCATGTTAATATCCTGGCTTACTTTAAACCAAAATTAACAGTTGGAAGTGTGAATAACTATATATATGACAACAATCGTTTAATTATGCATGTAATCTAATTTAATTTTTATATAGTGTTATACTAAATTATTTTTGGTTTGCTGCCTACATCACGAACAAATTGAAATTCATTGTATGTAAGTGTAGCAAATCATACTTCAAGCTGGTTAAATCACGCACGGCTACGCAACACATTTCTCGCGAGTCCTCGTAATCCTACATATTCCAGAGTAGGTATTCCGATGTAAGATTTTCTTCAAAATTCCGTGTGAGAATTGTCTCACAAATAGCACATCACGAATTAGGGGATTTAGTGACTACAGTCGAGGTATTATTGGGTGTACATACATATGTGTTCAAATGCGTAATGTTCGGATCCTGAGAGCAGTTGATTTTGTTTAAGATATTTTAATGTTATGAATGAAAATAGACGCTTCTTTATTTTTTTTGGTATAATGTAATTTTCTTTTGGTATTTAAATGAGCAGCGAAATTAAATAATTGGGTATATCTTAAATTACTTAAGAATTTAATAATATATACCTTTTGAAGTGTTTGAACCCGGAAGTGTAATGAATTTTTAAAAATGAATAAATTTCGACTGTGAGTAAGATAAATTAAAATAACTAGATAAAATGAATGTTTTTTGGATTGTTTTAAAAACAACATATTCCCGAGGTTTCGGTTACTTTGCAGCAACCGTGACCAGTTCAGTCAGCATTCAGTTTTTAAAAGTAATAAAAAAATCCGAAAGACTTAGATTTCATTATGAAAATAACTGGAGTTTAAAAAGTCATTGTTTATTAAAAAGTCATAACGTTCAGAGTTATATTTTTAAAGATTCCAATGAGTAAAGGCAAAATTTTTCCTAAATTCAGCATTAAAGAAGCCAGAATCTGAATTGATAAAAAAATTTATTGCTTAGTTTTAATACGAAATTTGAAATTGAAATTGAAGTAACAATAAAAATGTAACTTTAAACTAAGTATTATTGAAATGAAAATGTTTGTAATGATTTTTTGTAATGTTTAGAATATTAATACCACTTTACAAATAATTTCATTTCTATTTTTATATAAAGTTGAACAAAATATATATTGAATACTTTATTCTTTTCATATATCAGCTTTTTTTAATAATTTAAAACATTATTTATACAAAAAAGAAAGAAGTGGTCAGTTATCATATAGGAAGGTTTTTGATGAGGTAATTCAGTGGTTATAATTATAAGGAATAAAGAACATTATTTTTCAATTATATAAAATCATTTGCTAAAAAATATTAATCATATAACGAAAAAGATTTTTGTCTGAAGTAACATTCAAGAAAACTATTTGTTCAAAATACTATTGTACGTTCAAAACATTTATAAAATTGATTTATACTACCATATTTATTATACAAATACGAATGCAAGATAAATATTCAATATTCTTGGGTTATAACAATACGGATACAGATACACAAATCACTAGCCATCTCTTAGAATATGTAAAGAGTTCTGTCTTGTTAACAAACAAGCTGATGGGTAAAACTCAAAAACAAAAGACGAAGTTTAACATGAAAAGCGCATGATGCGATGTTTGCAACTCAAAAGACCCTGTATCGGGCAACTAGTATATTGGAACAAGCAAATAGCGGCGAAGCTCCCTACATGCATGTAAATCTGCCCGAAGCAGCGATACTCAATACGGATTGAAACGAACGGCAGCTTAACATTTTTATTGGATACAATGCACTTGCACCGGCATGGATTCAAAAAGGATTAGCGAAAAAATATGATACAACGGAACAATAAAAGGTAAAGATCAATTTTGTTCCATTTGTGTATATTACAACAAATTACGCAGTGATTGCTAAGATTTCAGATGTCCGAAATTGATACTTTACTAATAAAATAACTGATAATATGTCGAAGTTCAAATGTCGATAGCTTTAAATGAAATACAATCAAGTTAAAACATAGTCTAAAAGGTATTTTTTTAATAGAGGTAAAATATATATATATATATATATATATTTCACGTCGCTTTCATACTGTTACAGTATCGTACATTAAAAATTTTCTATATCCAAGGATTCTTGATGTGTTTTTGTGTCGTTGTTAATTATGCGGTCCTTGTTTCTACCATTGAGTACTTATAAAAGATATTTTCATAACGTAAGCGTTCTCAAATATTTAATGTTACATAAGGGACACTTAGAGAAACTAATTTGTTCTTATCAATGTGTGATTTTTTTTATTGTGTATTACAGCTGCTATCGTAGGATTTAGAGTTTCGTACGATCTTAAGCCACTTTTTCTTTATTGATTATCAAAATTGCATTGTTTTAGTAATCCCTATCATAAGGAACTTGTTGAGGAGAGAGTCATAATTATGTAAGCAATTCGAGTTACAAAACGTAACGGAATTCTATGTAACTATAATTACTCTTAAATACTATAGTCTGGACTAACTACAAACAGAAGATAATTATATAGAATAATAACAAACTCTACTCCCATGATCAGTGGAAAATGACTCATAAAAAATTTCGTCCCCGAAAAGTACTTTGAATTTTAATTTGGTTTCAAGTTCAATTGTCTTAAAATTTCTCGTTAATGAATTCATGATTCTTAGCTTAAAGCTTAGTTTAAATTAAAAATACCTGTCTCAAAACACTAAAATATCAATACAGCTTGTCATGTATCGATTTGTACATCAGAGAAACGTCATGTTTTTTTATAGATATTTGGATTTTAGGCTGTGAGTAAAAATAGCCGTGAAAAGGATTAGTGTGTATATTTATATACACACTTTTACCAATGAAAGAATGAGAGTGATAGAGACGGAGAGGAGAGGTAAGGGAGGGGTGAAGAAGAGGTTATATTACCCTAAAAATATACTCAAAAAGATCACAAAATATGTCGTTTACTGTTGAATGCCCGAAAATTCCAACATTTGTCAATAAAACCAAATAATAAATGTTCATTGTGGATTCAAACTATAATTACCTTTTATGTGTAAATAATACATTAATCGTTAAAGAAAATTTAAACATAAAAGTTCTAGAAATTACATTCAGAATACCACGTATGATTGTTGTGTTATATAAGTTATAGGAATAGTTTCTTACTTTTTTCCTTCATCTGTCGCATGTCGCATTACAATCGTTTGCTAAATACAAATACACAACAAAACACTCGGCTCCATTTCGCTTCCCTCGTATCAGCTGGGTAGGATTTATAATCTCATTAATTTGTGCAAGTATTTTGTGATATTCCTATGTCTATTTGAAATTTTAATAAATATTGTGGTTGAATTTTAACATGCGCATATCTGAATGAATGTTATTATTCTGTGTTCGGTCCGAATCCGCAGTTGACATGAAAACATTATACTTTTAATTTCATATTTAATTTGTATTCTATTCGATTTTCCAAATTAAAATAGCAATTTTTTCTGCTG
This sequence comes from Danaus plexippus, assembly GCF_018135715.1. Taxonomy (NCBI): domain Eukaryota; kingdom Metazoa; phylum Arthropoda; class Insecta; order Lepidoptera; family Nymphalidae; genus Danaus; species Danaus plexippus. The sequence continues at coordinate 1,445,444 of NC_083547.1, forward strand.
AATCGAATAATGTTCTAAAAATTTTTTGTATAATTCCTATGAACTGGCAAAAATTTTACTGTACATCATACATTTCAAAATGTCTGTATATACATATTTTAAAATAGAATACATTCTTATATAGTAGAATAAAAACAATAATCTAAGTAAAATAATGTTACAATATTGCTATGAAATTATTTATCATTTTTTTAATTGAGAACGAACATTCAGTGTATAAATTTATTTGATCCCAAGAATTAAAAATATATGAGCTTTATCTCACTTTGAACTCAAAACGATAAAAGAAACAATGTTCTGATTGCATATTTTATTGTATGTCGCTATACAAAACGAATATCAGGGTAAATGCGATGCAGTCTATAAATAATTATAACAATTATTATGTGTATCTGATTTACGAGACAGTACTGGATTATTTATATTTGTTCACGACTGGTTAGTTTAAAATGAAATATGAGCGAACAAAATACATTAAAACTTTGTTTCGCATTATTACTCTATTAACGTTAATTTGGGCTCGGCTATTAGTCGACCTTGCTACATAATAAATTTCAATTCAAATATCGTGAAACTAAACTGTCTATTGTCTAATGGGTTGGAACTAAAAACATTTGTGTGAAATAACAAATTACTTAAGAAACATTAAAGTGTAGTACTGATAAAATATATTCATTAACTATTCCAATGGTTTTCGGTAACGCTGAATTTAAAATGGCTTTATCAGTTTTTTTTTAAGTTGAACCTTGACCATCTCAAATACCTTAGATCTAGTTCTTTTACAAGAGCAAACTATTTTCTAATTTTCTGCTGACTTAAAATTTTAATCTGTACTGTGTTTATAAATTTTGCTCGTGGTTGTAAAAGCTTATTAATGTATCATTATTTATTAAGAAGTCGTATTTTTTTTTTACATTTCTGCAAGAGAAATAGTGTGAGATTCGAAGTAAAACTTATAGTTTTCGAGTTGAAAGTGTAAGAGAGATTTATATCAATTTACTCTTATTTAGTTACATTGTTAGAGTATTGGACATAAATTATTCAGTTTGACGAAGGCAATATGCCAAAATAATTTAAAAAATATTTTAGCTAAAATCAATAGTGGTGTGAGTCGTGGTGGCCTGGAGGTTAAAGGCCCGCCTCTCATACGTGAGGGCGCGGTTTTGAAACCTGGCAAGTACCAATGTGATCTTTTCCGAATCATATGTACTTTCTAAGAGTATTCAGACACCACTGATGGATGGTGAAGGAAAACATCGTGAGGAAACCTGGTCTTATAATTTCAAATTATAAGGTTGAAATCGCCAACCCGTCTTGAGCAAGCGTAGTGATTAATGCTCTAACCTTCTTCGTGTGAGAAGAGGCCTTTGCTCAGCAGTGGGCTCCGATAGGCCGATGATAATGATGATAATGAAAAAAAATATATAATTAATTTTGTTAAATTATGTATTGTAAGCTATGTAGATAGAGCATATGGTTAATGGTATACTTTTGAGTTCTTATAGTAGAATGCTTACCTCGTAACATTTAATCATAAAAATGTGAAAACTCTAGTTCCAACAATATTTCAGATCATATGGCATCTTTGCTGTCCCAGCCGATGTAAAATACGCGTCTCTTGGGAAATTTATTCGCGGTAGACGATCCTAAGCCTCTATAATGTGCCTTCAATGTCCCATTTCTACCATAGAATTAGTATGAAAATACATATATTTTTCTAAGCCCCAAGACTCAGGGACGAGATTACTTGCTTACAATTATTTCTTTTGACAATATTGGCTGGATAATTCAGTTTAAGCTTTATCTTATTTTTTTTAATTTTACAGCGTTTTTTATTTGAATCTTAATCCGTTTGTTTAGAAGGTATACATTATATTTTTCAACCATGACGGAAAAAGAGGGGTGCTATAAGTTTGACGTAGATGTCTGTCTGGGCATACGTGTGTGAGAGTGTGTGCGTATCTATCAGTGCGTATCTATCAAAGCCAGTCTTACCTTGCGGCGGTTCTTAGCTATGTTTAGTTCATATTGGTTCTAGCAACGTGAGAGTATCAGCTGTTATTCAAAATAATGTAAGATATTTTTGGCATATAACTACTATTAAATATATCCTGCATGCCAGTATAATTATAAGCCAGTATTGATTTTCAATTAATGTTTAGGTCTTTTTTTTAATAACAAAATTTTCAGTTATTGAATTCATAGATAGTAAAATATGTTTACATTTTTGTAACACTAGGCTTCATAAATATTAATAAGAAACTGATTTAAAACTTCATTTCATTGATCATTGAAAAATTCTCAGTATGCTTTTTCAAAATTGAACTGCAGCTATCAACGGGAGTAGCAGGTGCAGTCTAGTTTCCAATTCACACGAGTGTATTGAGATCGGAAGGATTGGATTGGATGTTGTTTGAAAAAATAGCAGTCATTGTAATGCGTGGGAAACGGACGGCAATGCGTTGTCACTGATGCTGATTTTAACGAAACATGTAGTGACGACTAGTTCCCGGATGACTTGACTATTATTTTACAAAGCTTTTAAAAGATTTAAAGCTGTTATTCTTCAAATTTGTTTAATCAAAATAATAAACCTTTAAGAGATAAACGAATACTTTACCTTTCACAATTATAAAAACAAATTTGTACGCTTAACAAGTTATACAATTATCATTATAATGAAATACAAATTACATTTTAAATAAGAATGCAACTCAGTCCTTTCCAATAGTTTTTTTATAAATGGTTTTAGCTATGCCTTTCTGTTTATATAAAAAACTTTTTTTTTTGTTGTTAGTAAATGTTTGTCTTTCACAAATATTTTGATTGATAGATTTTTATGTAAATAGTAAAAATAAAACAAAATCTATCTATCTATAACAGCAGTTCAGTTATCGGTAAAAAGTAAAAGTTGTGCAGTTTATTTCATGATATTGCCTTCAATTTTTCGATCTGAATGGAGCCAAAAATAATTAAAACGTTGGTTTTATTAATATTCTCAAAAGTAAATTGAATATCATAATACATGAATAAAATATTTGTGGTTTTCAAAAACTCATACTGATACAAACTTATATAATAATTATATATCAGTATGTGTAAATAGATAGGTTACACGATCCTATTAATACACGAAATATAACAGGTATTAAGACGGTTTGCATAAAATTAACACGTTTTCGTTACCATATTTTTTGTTTGAATGGATGTCGATTGAGTTTTAAGATATTTTAAATCGGGAAGAGCTATCTCCGTCTAAGACATTTTATTTGTTACTCGGCACTAAAGATAATTTATATCTTTTCTTTATAAGATGTAGCATTAAAATTGGCAGAGCTTAAAGGTTGAGGTCATTGGATCTGAAATACCTTGGTCTTGGAGTCTATCAGATAAGTTAATCCAGAAGACACGCTGTGCTTGGGACAACCTTTTGCCTTGGAGTATATCGGGTAGGTTATCCCAGAAGAGTCCCTGAGCTCGGGATAATTATCTTTGAGTTTATCGGATAAGTTATCTTAAGGATCGGGTTTCTTGGTTAGGGATTGGTTGAGTATGCTTGGAAACTTGACTTTCATAGTAAGTTGTCCTGGCGCTAAGGTATTAAATTCCATAAATCAACTCATGATGAGTTGATTTATGGAATGTTCTTCGGCCAACATTATCTTTAATGTATCAGATGGTATGGTTTGAAGAATGTCTTTATGTCAATCAACATACACGCGCCAAGCCATGCCTCAAGCAATTCCTTGTGAGTCCCTGCCGAAGCGTGAGGGAGCGATCTTCCGACAAGTCCCACCCCAAGTGGTTGGTTCGGATATTGGGATGCTTTACAACTACTTTGTGTGGGCTTTGTTTATTTAGTTTACTTTACAGTGATCTTAACCACCGATTTTATTGTTTTAGTGAAATCAAATATCGAAAGGAATTCTGGTGCTATATTTCTCAATTTCAGACGCAGGTAATGAAGGAAATGAGTTATCTCATAACGCTTATTTGCCTCCCAATGTTGTCAATCCCATGGAATAGAATGAGCTTCAACCAGGCCTTTCTGGCATGCCAAGACATTAGAATCTAAATACCTCTACTGCGAAGAAAAGAATTTCCTGCCCTTGGTGCAAATTCCATGTCCAGAATCATGAAAGTTAAACACAAAGGAGGCCAGTGACGTGCTCATGTCAGGAATGGACGTGTAAGAATATAAGAGGGTAGGCTAGGCGCGAACGACATATAATCAGTTGTCAGAGGAGACCAGGACTCTTTTTCGTTGGTAATGCGTGTTAGTCTGATAGATTAATTGGTCGTGGTTTTTGGGAGTGTATTTAAATGTTTCGTTTGTATTATATTCAGATTTTATTTCACCATAAGTTTAAGTCTAGATAGTTTAAAGTTATTAATTAAAATATATATAAAAATTTTAAATTCTTGCAATAAAATTTGTTCACAAAAAGCTTCACTGCGAAATGATATTAAAGATTATTGTGAGAAATATGTTTTCATGTTATGTTCTAGAAAGAATAAATGACTTAAAATTCTAAGCTTCTAGTAAGTTACATTTTCATAAAAATTATTTTGTTAATAATTTACATTTAATTGTAAAACCCATGTTATCAGAGCACAGAAAATAGCTTGTTAGTAACTTTGTACAGTTTACCAAACTTATTAAGAATAAAAGTGAATTTATTTATTTTTTATATTCCTGTCAGAGATTTTTTTTTACTTATCTTGGAAATTAATCGGAAATTAGTGACTTTTCCTACCATAATTATGAATATGAAGAATAAAGTCCTAGCTAGTCTACTGACGTATGCCATTTCAAACAATTGGTTCATTTTTTTGTCATTAATACTACGTTACCTATAAAATGAACTATCGTCATATACCAAATAACTGAAATAATAATTAACAAGTATTATGCCAACAAAACTAAGAGTTTTGATGTGTTGTAAACACCTTAAGATGTTTAGCATTAGTATTAACGCAAGTCTGTCTGTACATTAGGGCACCATTTGGGTCCTCGAACAGTCACTTTTTAGTAGACGTAAGAAAATCTAAGACACAAATCTGAAGTTTTTTACGAAATAATATGTCCTATTAAAATATAATTGAGTGAAATATTAAAATAAAATATGTTTCATGTAAATAACATAAAGTTGAAAATTCTTATTATAATTACACTGTTATATCAGAAAAGTAAGGGTATTAAAACAAATTAGTATCTTACATTTCTAATTAAGACCTGTAAGATTAGACAGTAAACACGGATAAAAAGTGTATCATTAAACATGTTTAAACATCTATATTTATTGTTTATACATTTAGAGTCGAACGTTCAGGGAGAAAAGTCATTAAAGAGGTTGTATTTTCTTAGTTAATTGATCTCATAACACAAACTAGTAAACAAAAATTACTAATGTTGATTTTATCCATGATGACAATATAATATTTGATATACTACAGATAAAAGAGTTAAATAAAAGACATAATACGTTTTTTTTTTGTTTATTCAGGACTAGAAATAAACAAATCTTTGGAAACATAACAAGAAAAAGAAGCAATGGTTAAATTTTATGAGTATAATAAACATCTTCTTTATTTTTCCATACGATCTTTGGTGTTTTCAATCTATTTTAGAAATGTACAGAACTAATTATATGATTTTCTTAATTAAATTAAAATTAATTTTACTGCGACTTTTGTTAATTACATTGTATATGAATATATATTAGTATGAACTAAATCTCATAATCTAGATGCTATAACACTTTAAATTTACGTGATTTTAAAACAATAATATAGTGTTAAACATAAAATTAACGTGAAAGGCGCAACTTCTATCGTGTGACCTGCAAACAAATTAGACACCCATTAAGTACGTGAAATTGCTTTTACACGATAAAAATGGCGGATGTATTACAATACTCAAACGATAGTTTAGAAATCATTAAACATATAAAATCAATAACAGATAGAGAAGTTGAAAATTTGATTTGCTTAATTCGTCTCAATAGTTTGTTATAGTTTTAAGATATATTTTTAAAACTATAATTAGTATGCTTCTTATGAAAACATATAAAAAAAAAATGTATTGTGATGAATATTTCAGTCATTTTTTATATTTCATATATTACCTTTGTCGTTTCCGGAATGTGGACTCAACGAATGGCTATGCTCATTTGTATTTATGTTCGGATCTGTTGTAAAAGAGCATAAATTAATTTTTATTACTAAAATCGGAAAAACAGATGTATATGAAATATTTCATACATCTTATTTGTATTTCATATTTTTTAAGATAATGAAAGATTTTTTAGCATACATTCGTTATATTTTCACTTTCTATCACATATATCGCTTGTATAAGAATGTTCTCAATGTCATGAAATTCACTGTGATCTGCGAAATCTGTGTTATTTTGCCTCTTGACATTGATTAACATAATCATGGTTTATGAGAATATAATTTTAAAAGTTTCGGTAAAGTAATAAGACTATAATAAGTAAATAGCATTTGTATAACCATAAAGGTCCTGTAGCTTACCCTTAATTATGGATACATTCCATCAAAATATTGTTATTTATTCTGCTTGAAAACATTTATATTTCAAATCTCTATGGACTTGAAGGGAATCTGATATTTAACAGATTATGAATAGAGTTATGATATAGAGAATGTTACCGCAGTTCAAAATGTAATTACTTGAATTTATAATACATAATTTAATATATGACAGTACGGACATAATCTACTCCTAATATTACTAAATATAAATGTAAGATTTACTCACTGCTATATTAATTTCACGTTTATCGTAAACAATTAAAAAAAAAAGAATATTTATTCTAAATGAAACTTATATTTTTCGGATTACTTGGCGTATTTTTTTATTTTAAAAAACTACATCAACCGTGATCACGGTACCTGCAAAGTAACCGAAACGTCGGGAGTATGTTGTTTTTAAAATAATAAAATACGCGTATTATAATCCGAAAAATATATTTTCATTTAAAGAAATAGTCGCGAGAGTCTTATCTCATATTTGTTTCAGAGAAACATGTGATTTTTGAAATAGCGAATTGATAAAATAATTTGAATGTTATTGAGTATCGCAAAAAAAAAATATATCGAGTGTTTGTTAATTTTAAACACAAACAGTATTTTCAATCAACGTAAATGAGTTTTTAAATGAAAATATTTATTTATTACGCCCATTCAGAATTTCGTAAATCAGAAATATCATTTTTGATTGGTCTTTTATAATAGCCGTGGTGATCGGATAACATTGTTACAACCGGAATCACTTCAGATAATAACTCCACATAATTATTTCAGTCTCTTTGTTAAATGAAAATAAACGTTTAATTTGGTTTAAGCCGAGAATAATAATTTTTTGAATATTTCATCAACTAAATATTGCATTATTTACAGTAAATAAATGATAATTAAGATCAATTGAAGTATTTTAGGGAAATTTGTACTAGAAACCTTTTATTTTATTGAGGATTTACGTGACGAATGGTTATAATGGACTATTTTTAAAAAGACATGCTAGGCACATAAAAATGTATGCTTTTACGATTTTTATTTCAGCTAAATATTTTTCAGCGTTAATGTTGCCGTTGTAAAAGTTCTGCGAAAATTCGGCCATAGTATGGCACGAATTGTTATACAAACGTCAGACTATGTCGTCAGGTTATTCAACAATCTCAGTTTTCAATGTTGAAATAAACGGCGAATAGTATCATGACTAAGCGTTTATTATTTCTTCTGGAGAAGCATAAGAAGAAAAGAACCTGACTCGGTTAATAATGACAAAAAAAAGATATAATTTTTTCGATGGGTCCTACTTTTATTTGGACTTTTACGAATATTTGAAGTTAAACAATTATGAGAACATAGATTGTAAGAAACGAGCTTTTTAATTGCGTTTTCTTTTTAATAGTAATGTAATAAGAATATCTTAGTAGTGATTTTCAAACACAATTTTGCTCCTCTTACATGAAACATTTATAATTTCATATATTTTGATTGAGAAATCACAGAAAAATATTTAATCTACAAACGCATGATAGTAAATTTTACCTCTAAAAAATATATCCCTCTTTCTGCTGAAGTAGTTAGCGAGTGGAACTTGCATGTCACAGAGAATTTCAACTGTGGGCGGCAAAGAGTCGATCCTGACAACTGCACTTGTCAACGCTGTGTAGCGTCCCTCTATGATTTTGATAGAGGACTTTGAATTTAATAGTCTGAAAAAATAAAAATGTTTTATAGAAAACGATTTTTACATCATTTTGGAAATATCAAATATGTTATTTATTAAATTGATTTATTTATAAATAGTTATTACTCTCCGTTGATACTCATCAATTAAATGTAAAGTTATTAGTAGAGAATTTTTATAGTACATATTTTTATTTACAATTAGACTGTTAGAGTTTTCCCTGTATATTTGTCATTAGAACATCAATCACATCTTAGACTATAAACCAATTTACAGTAGTGGTTCTTAATTTTTTCCCATATATATTCGAATAGGTAACTTAATCCAGAAGCGTATAACCGCGGCGAACAGATAGTTTGGTTGTTAGTGAACTTCTGTGAAACATTTGAATTATTTAGTTCAGAATTTCAAAGTACTGAAAATACTGGTGGAGATATTACCAACGTTCACGTCAATAGTTATCCTGTATAATAAATGTAAATATTTTTTCAAATCACGTATCACCTTTAAAACTATAGGCCAATTTAAATACTATAAAGTGATATATCTTTTACATGATTTCACAAGAGGAGAAGATATTGTACAATGAGTTTACAATTAAACACTGATTTAAATTAAAGTATTCAAAGTTATTAAGAGTTTCCATCGTATTTAGGAGCCAACTTAATCAAACGTCAGTTAAAAAATATTATATTAACTCGTATGTTTTTTTTTAGATGAGAGGCGATTATGACTACGATATGGTATTAGCAATGAACGATTCCGGATAGAAAGTTTTGTACTAACGAATTGTTAGCGACGTATACAACCTGATCGTATTGAACAAGTACATCACATATACATATAAATTTTAATCATATAGAATTGTGTTTAAAAATATTTGCTCAAAGTTAACAAAAATACAATAACGGAAAATATTTATACTTCATATTTTATATTAATTGAAATTATATTTGTTGATAAGAGAAAAATATTATCATTGCGTTTATGTTAAATATTATTGTTCGAGAAAGTAATTATATAATAAGTATGCAAATGATTTATTCATACCTCCAGGGTTTATGTCGTGTTATTAGTAGCCGGGGAGTAATAACTGTCCAAAATACACATTAGTGGTTATATTGTTTAAATTATTAATTAGTTATTATTGTTTTGTTAAAATTATTAATTAGTTGTTATTTGGGTTTGTTTTAAATTAACTTGACATGTCACCCAGCGTCAATCGCAAATATAAATGTATATTTTTAAGTCGACGTTTATTGTTATAACAAATACATAGTGGTTTAAATTAAAAGAGATGTTAAAATACTTAAAGGTTATGATTTTATTTCATCACAGTTATGTGGAACAAGTAGATTAACGAAACCCCTCTATATCTTTCTTTTGAAGTAATAAAGACAATATTTACCGAATGTAATCTTAGACACCTGTCTGTTTTACATTACCATGTCCTTTTCTTTAAATTTGGGCAATATTTAGTATTAGTCAAGTGATACAAAGTATCTCTTGAGGAATTTTGTAAAACATTTAACTGAAGTATGTAATTGCCTTTCATGTAAAAGTGTACTACAATTACATTTTATTTAAAATCAGAGAATTATACTCGTATACATAAAATTCTTTAATTAAAAAGTACTCTGAAATTCGTAGATTCCAATAAATTGTAACACTGATTTCACTTTTGCTGTTTTCAGATTCCTGAAGAGGTTGTATTTCGTTTCTCATAGCTTCACATGTTAAGCGAAGAATCTACTTTTATAAATATACTGACGCAGGAATGACAGTGATTTATTTGTTTGAATTGATGTAATGAATATGCAAATAAAAGTACAATTTAAGGCTTTGTACAAGAAAGGTTAAGCCACAGCACTAAATCGGAGTATGACTATTATTTTTATAACTATCGTAGATAATATTCGTAATATTATTCTCTGAAAATTTTATCGATCTCGATCGTATATGTGTTAGTTAAAAATAGTAAAGAAACTATTATGCAATCATCATAATATAAAATTATATTTTTGTCCCATTTAAAACATAAAGTAATTTTCTAGTTTCGATTTTTCCGTTCGAAAAACTCTCTCTAAATGGTTTTGAAACGAAAACATCAAAAACATAAAGTTATTGGCTAAAAACCACTACTAGAATATAGTAAAAATTTAAATGAAACTAATATTTTTCGGATATACTACGTGTGCTTTCTTTTTAGTTAAAACTAGATACTCCCGACGTTTCGGTTACTTTTCAGCAACCGTGATCATGGGCAGACGAGATGTGAATGTCTGTCCGATACTTACCACATGTAAAGGGCGTTACGGACAGAATAGGCAACATCTTGAAAAATGTTTTGATCAAGACTATTTACAAACCACATAAGAAAGTGAGCCAATTCTTGAGACCTATCAAGAGTACCATTCCTTTGCAACAAGCGGGTGTATACAAATTCGATTGTGACTGTGGCTTATGCAACATTGGACAAGCAAAGAGGAACCTTGGTAAAAGGGTGCAGGAACAAATCTCAGACATCAAAAAAAGGCGTGCATCGAAGCCAGCAGTATGTGAACACACAATGGACAAACCAGGCCACTATATTCGATTTGATAAACCACAAATCCTCGCTTGTGAAGACAGGAACATACCGAGTTTAATCCGCGAGGCTATTGAAATTGAAAAAACATCCCAAGTTCAATAGAGAAGATGGCTGGAATCTATCCAACACCACCGCAACGCAACCGTAAGCCCATTTTGCAGGCATCCAGAGTGGTAGGCCACAAAATTAAGAAATCGATGGAGTTAGATGATAAATAAGATGATAAGTCGTAGTGGCCTGGAGGTTAAAGGCCCGCCTCTCACACGTGAGGGCGTCGGTTCGAAACCTGGCAAGTATCAATGTGATCTTTTCATATGTACTTTCTAAGAGTATTTAGACACCACTGACAGACGGTGGAAACATGGTGAGGAAACCTTGTCTTATAATTTCAAATTATAAGATAGAAATCGCTAACCCGTCTTGAGCAAGCGTGGTAATTAATACTCTAACCTTCTCCATGTGAGAAGGGGTCTTTGCTCAGCAGTGGGCTTCGATAGGCTGATGATGATGATGAGATGATAAATAACAGGACCAACTGACAGACATTCACATTACGTCTGCCCGTGATCACGGTTGCTGAAAAGTAACCGTAACGTTCGGAGTATGTAGTTTTAACCAAAAATAAAGCACACGTAGTATATCCGAAAAATATTAGTTTAATTGAATGAATAAAACTCGCGAAAGTCTTAGATCTCATTTTGTAGTAAAAATATTAAATTGTATGAACAGGATACATTTGACAAAATTAAATATTTAATTTATCCATAGCGAACAGTTACATTCTTAAAATGTGTACCGAATGTCTGTATTCATTATGAATTGATGGTAATTAATCAGTAAATGTGGGTAGATTTTAATTACGACTCATAATAATTTATTAAATTTGCTTACGGTGTATTAATTTTTCAACGTTTACCGAGAGCCGTAGTGTCTGGCTTGATAATAAGGTTTTTAGTTTGTTTTCCTCTTTAACATCTTTAAAATATGTTATATCGCTTAAAAGATTTAATTAAATTAAGATTTAATTGTCAAATTGTTATCTCGCAAATATTGTTAAGGTGGCGATTACTCATAAAATATAAACTAAAAACTTTAACTCTTAGACTAAATAAAGTTAAAATTTGTGTAGTCATAATATATCGGAGTATAAATTTAGTTGTGGGAAGGAGCATAGAAAATATTACGAAGGTTATAAAATTATGACATAAAATCTTACCTATTACCCGCTAATATAACTAGCTCTGGTCGTGGAAATACTCCTTCAACAGAACATATAATATTCAAATATCCATCACTAAGCCGATCTTGAATCATGTCGAATTTTGTTTCTGGAACTGAAAAACATTACTTGAGTACAGTCGTAATAATTTACTCGAATAATTATAATTTAATTGATGTATAAAATTTCAATACACAATTTAAAATACTTATATATATTATATGGTAATCAATGAATCGATTAATTATTCATGCATCGCTGCGTAATGAGGAAGCTAACCGAAAACCGGAAAATTTTATTTGCCTCGCAAATAAACCCAAGCGTTATGCAGAATCATTCGTAATAATTCTAGCAAAGCAAATAGTTGATTTACATTTAAGTTTGTATCAAAATTTTCGTTCAAGTTAGATAAATGTACGAGTGCTCTTCGATCTTAAATCAGATTAATCACATACTTCTGACTCATATACGAGTTTTTGTTTTCATTTATTAGAATTAAGAATTTTTGACTAGAAGATTTAAAAGAAATTAACAATAATAAGTAAAAAAAATGTCAAGTTATGATTTTGTGATATGGACTATGTAAAGTGTGAAAAGAGCGGTTTAATATGTATTGTGGTTGGTTGGTTAAAAATGGTGTACAGCTAAAGCAATAATAAATGATTTTTTTTATGAAAAATATCTTTCGTTTTTAATGAAATGCAAGAAAAAGGATCAAGGATTATGATATTAGTTTATATATTTTTAATTGTTTTACCAAGAAAAGTTTTTAAGAAATAATTATTATGTGTAGGTCTTGTCTGTAAGTCAATTAGAGTTAAAAATACCTAGCATTAAATTGCAGTATTGGTACAAGGTATATTTTAGGAACTGCGAAGTACGATCTGGGCACAAACTGTAATGGATGCCTACAAGCTAAACGTAGATCTTTGTTCACTGGATGTATCATGATTTAGACTTAGATTAAAATTGTAAATTTTAAACTAAATTGTTTTAAAAATACATATTGTTATTGTGTTTTGTCACTTAATTTGAATCCAACTTAATAATAAACAAAAAATGCGGGCTCCACAGAATGTAATATCTTCGTTTTTATTTCTTTAATGAAGTTATATGGACGGAAACTTTATTTATAAGAATCTTTAATTATATTACAAGTATTTAACAAATAAAAATCATTAATTCAGTATTTTTTACCAGTCACATCTAGTGTCATATGGAAGTGATCTGCTTTGCCTTCCTATCAAATATTGATGGATTTGATCGTTTAAGTTAACCTCTCATTTGTATTCCATTAGCTTTGGTTTCTCTACTTTGTTTTTGTTCAATTTCGTACACATACAAAAAACACTAACACGCAAAAGCGCTCTCCAGGGTTAAAGTGCTTTTATTGCAACGAATGACAGATTGAATGAATTGCATTCGTTCTGAAATTTACAATCTAACTTCAGATTTTTGTCAGTGTTTAGTAAACTTATATAAATTTAATTAAAGTATTTTTTTTTTATGTGAAAGGTGGAAAGCGAGCAGACGGCCTATTTGGTAGGCAGTAGCCACCGTCACCCATGGACAGGTCGAGCCAGCACATGTTCAAGTTCTAGTTACATGACTACAGCTAAGCTCTACCATTTATAAATAGTAATGAAAACAGTAATAATTTAAATATTCTTTTTTATTTGAAACGGTAACCAAATTAGCTATTTAGCAGTCTCGAGTCTTCCTGAATATATTCATAGTAAGCTTAAAGACGCACTATACTGTGAAAGATTATCGTACATTATAGAACCGCTTTGGAAGAGTTGGGAGCAAATGCATTTAAGGTAAAAGATTTTTGCATATTTAAAAATACTTATCGTCCTGCAGCAAAAAAGCTTTTAGGATAATTGAATATATTGTAAGGCTTACTATTGATATTAAAATTCTTTTGGTTGCTTGCTTGTTGCTTACTTTTTTTATATTTATATTATTTCAAACAATATTTGTAAGAGATTTGAGTCAAAATAATTATTAATTAAAGTTCTAATATAACTTGTAAGTAAGCTGTCATCGAGAATATTAAAAGATTTCATGGTGCATTTATAAGTTTTTTTAATATTTAAATTTTAATTTAATATCTTTAAAGTTAGCTACTCTCGTTTCAACTAATTCATTCAATTTTATTATAAATACTTAACAAGCGATACTTTATTTCAAATATCAAAAACCTTTTTAATGATTTTTAACAATTAATGGTCGTAGTTGAATAATCAAATGAGTATTGCAATATTATACATAGGCATTGTTGTTTCCAGACATTGAATGTATCGCTTGTTAACGCGTTACAGTCAAATGTGGTGCACAGGCAAAGTTGCACGAAGTAATTTCCGTTATGTCTAAGCTTAAAGCATATTGAACACAGTTATTACTGTAGCGTTCTATTTGTGAGCTCTGTACAATGTTCACCAAAATCTCTATAATTATAAACTATAACCAAGTTACGTATAAATGTAAATAAGTATATTTTAATTTGATTAATATTCGTTTATGTTGTGATCAGATAGAACGCCAAAACAAGACGTGTAACTACTTTTGCTTATCCGCCTTGTGCCAGTTATAAGTACGCTAAGAATGTGTTTTTGATAAAAATTACTTTATTTATAATGAAAGCCATACTATAAAAATTTTGTAATGCATGAACAATAAATGAGTATTAACTTACCAAATATAGTCATAGGTCTAGTACGCTCATCTTCCGAAAGGAAAGTCGACACAACGCAAGTGTAGTTTCCCGTCAGCTCTGTGCCAGGAGACAAAATCCGCAGCGCCCGATGTCGTGTGTACGGATTGTTTGATATTTTGTATGATAGATCAAGCTGAAAATAAAGTCAAATATAAAAGTTGGAATTGTTTTTTTTATCGCCGCAAGTACATTTTTCAATTCATTTCTTTGTATATTGTTTAACTGAAGATACGAGTATATTTATTAATGTTTATATTAATCTGTGAACTACAATACCTTATTTTTTAGTATTCCTAAAGCTTGAGGTTTTTGCGGTGGTATCCATTGGTATATGGGCTGTGATCTATCCATGTAAAACCACTTCACCACTAGCCCAGTCACGTTGTTAGTGATGTAGTCGCAATCTAATGTAATGGCGTCCTTGCTTCCGTATTGTAGAACCTCTGGCACACGTATGCTTATAATACGAACTGAATGAACACCTGAATAAAAACGTAAAAATTTAATTTATATAACACTAATAACTCTTATAAATTCTTAATAGCTTTTTTTGTGTCATCGGAAAAGATGATTACAAAAAATTTAAACGAAAGTCCATCTAGAAGTATTATAATTAATAAAAGTCCGATTGACAAAAAAATATTATTGGAAATCATTTAAGCATTAAATAATTCCATCTATTTAAGTGAAATTGAAAGCGCTCAATAAGAAAAAAGGAAATTCTCAACGGATAAAAATTTATTATAGAAAGGAAAAACAGAAAAATGTATCCAGAGTAAAACGCGACAAATCAAAAGACTGTAATAGATTATCAGTCCGCAGGGTATTTGCAAAGCCCTGACTTGAAGGTTTTAATAAATGTCGAGATATGTTTCCATTATATCTTGGTAACAGTGGTAATTCAAAGGAAGGTAAGTAGCGCCTACCAATAATATTTGTTTATCTTTTAAAGGTTTACTTTGAATCAAACTGGAAATACTTAGAGAATTTTTAGGAACATTCTTTTTCTGGTATAAAATAAAATATTTTTTGTTGATTTGGTTTAGAAAAAACTTGACAAGAACACAATGAGGAATATGATGTTTCATTATTTAGTACAAAAACAACTCGACCTTGGGCCTTGGAATTATAAATAATAAGTCATTGTTCTAGTTGAAGTTCAGATCCAAACAATAAGATAAATTTGATTCATATAGCTTTACTAGAATAAAATCTATGCCAAACATTGCGAGCATATTAAATTTGCTACCATTCTATCCAAGCCGGAGAACACGGGCATAAAGAGACATGTACTTCTGATGAAAATGAAACAAGTAATTATTGATAACGGCTTCACCCATAAAAGTATGTTCAATAATTTTGAACCATTAATAGAAATCTCGTGTTAACTTTTTAGCGATTTCTTCTTGTAATAATCTGTCAGTGAATTGTAAGTCGCGAAGTAGGGCATGACAGCGACGATCTCTATCAGGAATATTGTTATCGATACCAATACATTGCTTCGAGGCCTTATCAGTTTGAAATTGACTTTTCCGTGTCCTTGTAGTGACTTCTATTGTCGCGGTTTGATGCTAACTTAATTGTGGATAGTGTATATGATAATGGGAAATAATATTTTTTTGAATCCCACCTGCTTTTTACAAATTATATTATGTAATTTGATTATTATTTACTATTTTGTATCAAAAGTTTTGTGACAAACGAAATAGAAGACATTTTATGAATTAAATGGAGTTCAAAATAATCTTATTCCGCTAACTTTAGATATTGTAGTCATGGTTAGTAACTTAGATAATATACTTTATGTGAGAGAGCTACTCCGAGCCAGTACCCGCGCTTAGTTCCGCTGATTTAACTGCGCACTACTATCTATATTTTCCAGGACTGATTTTTGATTACTTTTATGTATCTTTGTAACTTTCGTTCGTTTATTCCTAATAAATAAACTTTTATCCTTAAACTCGTTTTGTTTCAAATATAAATGCAAGTAGATATCTCTAAAGATGGATAGATCTTGAAGTTATACTATGATTTATTGCTATGAATATTTTATTACACGCATGCATTGTATTTCCAAGAACTAACACATTTAAATATATCAAGGTTAATTATTTAAATGAAACTAGTATTATTCGGATTTACTACGCGGATTTTATTATTGACAGACATTCTGACCTCGTCTGCCCGTGATCATGGTTGCTGCAAAGTAACCGAAACGTCGGGATTATGTAGTTTTTAAATAATAAAATCCGCGTAGTAAATCCGAATAATACTAGTTTCATTTAAATGAATACTCGCGAAAATCTTAGATCTCATTAAGGTTAATTATTCTTTATAAAGATATATAACAAAACCCATATATAAGAAAAAAAATTAAGCCAGAAACTTCAAGTTATTTATAACCACAATAAAATACAAAATAGTATATTGCTTTAAAAAAATCGGGAGTATTGCACGGCACCTGCATGACGGTTCACTGACCACCCTCAGGAACAGAAAAAATAATAATACGTCCTGACTCTAAATAATAGTTGTACTGTAACTTACTCGAATAAACGGAAATGTTTGTTGCAGTTATTGTATTTTAAAATATGAATTTAAAGCGATATATATAATTGTTTTATATGAAAGACAAGACTTAGTCTAGGTTTAAAAAAACGGATTTGTATCAGTATGAAACCATTACTAAATCGTCAATCGACATCAATACAAAAAGAAATCGAAATACTTTAACATCTGTTGTAAACTTCTTTATTATTGAAATACAATACATCAATAAATAAAATAGTTATGCTTAAAACGCTCTAATCATAAATTCATAAGTATATTCTGTAATATAGCACGCTCTCAATTACTATATCAAAAAGACCCTTGCATGCTTAGCAAACAAAAGGATCACCGAGCGTTCACTTGTTAAAAAAAAAGGGACGGAATACTAATTATCATAATAAGAGTGAGCGAGACAAGATCTTAAGACATGTGTGGAATCGTAAGCGTAACGTCGGCGCGTGCGCAACGTTCCGCATCGGTAAAAAACCGTTACCTATGTGCAATATGTGAAGACGTTATATTATCTTACGTTTAGTTTTAAACTGCAGCTGTTTAACTTACTCTTTTGTACTGAATTCTTGATTTTTTTTTTTAATATTTAAACCTTATTTTTTTATATTTAAGAAAGTAAGAAATATTAAAGAATTTGCATTTTAATAGAGCATCGATAAACTATTCCTCCATGATTTTTAAACAGAAGCGTGTATATTTGAATTCCAACTCTCTAGAAAACGGAATTATATAAAAAATGAATTAAAAAGACGCGCGTGGTAGAGCGTACATCCTCTTCATTACAAGAACTTTGTATTAGTCACGAGACTGTGAGCATGTCTTACATCTAGACGCATGCTGGTTTAGCGTAACACTGAAACAAAGGAATTGAGATGCGCTTTCTTTAAGCCTTTGTGCATACATCTAGCTAAGGACTGAAAATCACACCTCAAGCACCAAGAAATGTCGGCGTTTATTTTGTTTTATGATCATTCTTTGTTATATAAATCTTAACCAAAATATTACAAAGACATAGACAGTCAAATACACTTAACTTTATTATAGATTTATATTCTTCCAAGTTATATCGCTTAAGTTTGGATAACAAAAACATTATTTGAAATATAACTCTCAGCTCTGTTTTATTTCTTAATTTTTTTTTGATAAAATGTTTCGTAATCAAAAATGGCACTACCTATTGTATAACAAAAACGTTGAAAGCCACAGAAGTATGCGATCAAAGTAATTTGACGTTAATAATTCAGCTCTCTGAATTTTTTAAATGACTGCGTACATTCGAAACTTTACTTTAGGAACCAAAAATCTCCTTGAACATTAATATCATATTAACTACTTTCATACAACTTCCACACATAATTATACCTCAGTAAACTTCATATTTGATGTTTACCAACGTCTTTATTAGATTTATACTTTTATATTAGTAGTAGCAAAATGATTTATTTATTAGTTATTTTGTTCTTATAAAGGTTTTTATAAGAACAAGTTTTACAAAAAAAAAAAATGAGACTGTTTCATAATCACAAACCACATTTTAATTATTGTGGATAGCAAAAACCTGTTGTGAAACTCAATAAAATTTGAAAATGTGCTATTACATTATTTTTAAATTTTGATTATAACAATATTTATTACTGACATTGAAAATATTCCATGATAAATTAATATACATCACAGTAGTACTTGAATTTTCAACAAGCTAAAACTAGTACCGAAGCATTTGATCTATAGTATAAGTGCAACGATGCGGAGGATTATAGTGTACACTTGAAATCGAGTATCTTCACAGTATTTGCAGCACGTATTCAGTACAATGCGAGTCAGGCGGAACGAAGGATAGGATCTTATTTCGTTCATGCGGCCCCGAATCATATCCGTTAGGTTGACAATAAAGCAATAAAACTACATTAATATATTATTTTAAAATTAAATAAGAAATGTCTGAACAAAAGTCTATTTTAGCCAGCGCTTTGCCTGTCATCAACACAAGTTTCTTCATTTTCTATTTAAATTCAGTTTATGCATAGTCTTACGGCGATGATGGAAGTTTTAAACAAGAATATTACGAAGACCTTATAATCCCGGACACCCGGGTCAGAATAGTTTAATTTAAAGACTGTCATACATAACGTTCCCATTAAAAAGAAGTTTGTGTTGCGACTGCATGAAAAATATTTTGGAGATGCTTCGTCATAACATAGATATAACATAGGTATAGTATGCACTGTATTCTGTATTATCTAAACATAATTATAAAAAAAATAAATTAATAAATGTTTAACATAACATAGAATGTCTTCACCGTCAGTATATAGTTATAAGTATTTATATAGTTATAATTCTTTAGAATTTATGTTTTTTTTTTTTGAACGTCAACTTTGATATATATTACTCGGCTTATTTCTTTCATACTTTTTTTCATCGCATAAATAATATTTTATGTTAGAGGAGAATTCATCATTTTCCATGTTAACTAAAATCATGAAATTCTTTTGGATATTTCATCTTGGTCATAGATTCGTGGGTGACAATGATTTATCATTTATGAAGATATTACGCACACTTGAACGGTTCGGCGGTTTAACGCGTCTGGAATCTGAAATTCAATTATTTTCGCAGACCCCGCACTCACCTCTGTATTTTTTGTAAAAAGAATTTAAGGTGATTTACTATATGGCTCGTATTTATGTGTAACATTCTAATTATGTGTCACATACGACGTGTAATAACTTTGAGGATATAAGATTACTGTAATTGCTTAGGAAAATTGTTTTTTTTTTTAAATAAGAATATAAAAGAGAACAGGCGCTCAGATAATAATTATTCTTTTTTTATCTTTTGTATATCCACATGTGATAAAATGGGAACCGCTTCCGTCGGGGCGACCGGTGCGCTATGTTTTATAAGGCTTCACAACCGATATCCGCATTACAAAACACATATCTCGTTGTTTTAATTAATTAATATTTTTAAGATAAACTACATATTTTTCTGATAAACGTTTAATTATTTAAGACAAATAAAATGAGACGTACAGCGTCGTTCGAGGTGTTAACCTGAAATGGGATTTATATTATATAGATTTAAGGATATATTAGGAGCTTGAGATTCGTTTTCGATCAATGTTCCATAACGTCCCAGAGTGTTCCATAATTGAAGTATTTCATATCTCCTTATTTTTGCGAGTATTTTTTTAAATATCTGACACCCTCCTATAATCTTAAAAATATTAGCGCATATTCATAGTGAATTTACATAGTGGTATGTGTTTATATAAGTAGACATTAAAAAAATTCAAACAAAAATACAAAGGTAAAAAAATAAGGATCATTTAATTATTTCTGATGTCAAATGTCTTAGAAGTTTTGCTTGTTTTTTTTTTAATGGTATACAAAATGAAATTTTGATCCTCGGTCCCTCAAGTTATAGGGAGGGGTTATGGAGGCAGTAAACAGAGATTAAAGTTGATGCTTAAAGATTAAATGGGACTTCATCATCACAATGAATTCCGTACGATCAACTTAAACAGGTGACTATATCAATGTTATAATGTATGAAATTACTCAATGAAGCTTTTCTTTAGGTGCTCAAACAGTACTAGGTTTGTTTATCCTTTTTAAATCTTGGATTGTAGGATAAAAGGAAAGCTTTTTTCTACATAGATTTCTACTATTTTTATGTAGACTCGGAAAAATCATTCTAATCTAACTTTTTAACAAAAAAATTAAAAGAGCATTGGATATGTTTTCAATTTTGTTTTCAGTGATTTTATTTTACATTCATTTGAAAAGCTAGTGGTAATCCCATAAAAGGCAATGATTGGTGCATCAATTAAGAGAGATCGCTAAGCGATTTTACACAGCAAAAACCCATTTTACACTTACGGAGATTTTACACTTTAAAACAATTTCACGATCAATTAATTTTATTTTTGTTGTAATTCCCGTCATCCATATATTTGAATGTAATTTTTGAAATAAAGAAGGTCAAATGAAGTTGATTGCAAAATATCCTTTCGTATTTTTACATAAATTCTTTTATTATTTAACTTTAAAAATGAGGTCATTAAACTAAAAATAATCAAATAGTAATAATATTATTTAAAGATTAATGCTCTTAACCTATTCATTTATTTATATGTCATAATTTTAATATTTCAAAGTCACACAAGCAATAAATAAATAATTATTTTTCGTCTGTTCTATTATCTATTCCACCTGATCCGTTAGACTCTGTCACAAACAGTCCAGCTCTCATCATTTAACTGTCAAACCGTTTTGACGCTCGAATATTTGAGTGTCAAAGTGACGTTGACTTTATCGCATTTAGACTATTCGATACGACAACAAATTTATTATTTATTTTTTATTTAGAAAAGTCGTGAGGTTTGACTAAGTTTTTAATACGAATATTATTGTAATTCAAATCTATGGATGAAATTTAATTACAATAGTAATATATATTTTTTTTTATAAAAATGAATATATCAATAACTTATGATAATACATATAACTAATGTTATAACTTAAGGTATGAACGGATAAAACAACAAACGAATTCAGAAACTACTCACATTGTAATAGGATCGTTAATTGTATAAACCACCACATAGTTAACTTAACACATTACAAGCACAAACTGACAAACTCACAGTCTAGTACGCATTAAACAATGCCAACGTGTGTGGGGTTTGAACCCGGGGTACAAACTAACCGCCAACGAGTACCGAACCGTAGCGGAAAGTTCTTTTTAATATTTACATCACCTGTTAGATGTGCTTCTGGCTTTACATTTGACTTAAAAAAACATGCATACTATATTTTTAACACATTTAATTTGATCATGCTATTAATAAACTTACAAATCGATTAGAATTATAGAAATAGGACAGCATAAATACAAAATAAAATGTTTATATTTTCAAATATATAATTCCAAAAATAGATATGATATAACGAATTAAAGATTGAATAAAACAAACATGAGGTACGAAAACATAATTCGTGTATAGGCAAAGGATTTTGTTGAACATAATTTTTAATACAGTTTTATATTAGAAACACGTATGCGATATCATATGAACTCGAAATTAATGATAACTGATAACCTATGTCTATACGAAGCGATAGTCAGGCGGATATGTAAGTCACCGTCCACAATAAATAAAATTATCTCGCTTAATTAATATTTATCGGCGAGGCGTCCGGTGCCATGTCCTTTTATTGAATCGACTTGTTACACTGATAAAGGCAACAAAAGATTCAAATTATATAATACAATATTAACCATTGTGTAATGGAAGTGTCAGTCGACGGTTTGGGAAGTTTATTATTGTTGTTGAATTAATTTTTATTGATCTTATTATTGGGCTATAAATTTTGTAACTATTTTTGTTACTTACCATCTCTTTCTACCTAATTGGCTTTATTTGAAATAATGTACGTCTAAAGTTTATGGAGGTCAGGGCTCTATGTAATAAATGGATTATCTCTGTTGTGTCCATATTATTTCATTAGGCCTGCTATCATATAACAAAAAATACCCTTAAAATTGCTAAAATTTTTATTGCGAAAATCGGCCAAAGCTGGCTTAATTCCTGTGTATGATCCGTAAGCCACTCAGAGTCAATTCAGCCGTCAATTTGCTACTGTTTACTCAGCTATGATTGATTGTGTTTTAATTTTATACTTTTTGTTCCAATTTTTAAGTTAATTAACTTGTTACTAAAGCTGGAAATTAAATCGAAAGGTTTATAAATATATGTAGAAGGCGTAGTATAAAGATTTTTTGGTATATTTCAGCAACTTTATCAATTATTGGATATTTTGCTATCTTAGTCGTTTTTTTCTGTAAGGGGATAAGACAAACAGAGGCTATGATAATAAATTAAACAAACTGACAGTATTCCGCGAAGGGTTTTTGCGCAGACCTAGTTAAATTACCGTCATCTATATAGTGTTGAACTTTTTGCTTACTAAACTTATAAAATAGAATGCAAATAATATCTTTTTGGTGAATTATCTATTTCTCGTTCATAAATAGAACGATAATTTTAATTGGAACCAAATATAATTTATTTAATTTATTGTACTTCTACAAAATATTGATTAAAAAAGTAACTAAATATTGTAACTATTAATAGAAGAACTGTTATATAAAGATGGGAAGGTTAATAATTATGCATAGCAACACAATCTCGTATATTTGAATATTGGACCCTTATAAAGCGCTTGGCTGATCGGAGGGCTGTTGGTCAGCCGTGACGAGACGGAAGTTTTACGCCGGACATCCGGAAGTTCCGTATGCTCGGGATACCTTTTGTTATTATCCCCAGTTTTTATATATTTTTAGTAGACTAGATTATAAATTATCTCCATAGAAATCAACTCTTGAAAAAATGTTATCATAAGATATTTTTTGTCTAATTTTTTTGTGTTCTTCGATATAGGAATGGAGATTTTAGAGGGAGTTAAAAATTATTTGAATATCAAAAACGGTAATTAAATAAAAAATTCAGTAGTCATGGACATTGTATTTTAATCGAGTTATGTAGATTGTGTTCAGTGCTCGTGTATTGGTAACTTTGTTTTGAAAAAAAAAACCGTTTTTCTAGTTTCTATATATTTTTTTCAAAATGTTTCACAATCTTATCTAGAGTAGACTCTTAGACGTGTTGTAAATGTTTTAAGCTTATATTGCCTTCAAGGTTTTTGGATTGAACAACTGGTTCACCTGTAAAGATATTGTGGAATATAAAAGACTCCCCTGCTTTTTGTTTAGAGCACTGTATTTCATGTACACACGATAAAGAACTCGATTGTTTAACACCATAAACTTGTTTTGTTACGCTTTCTTAATCTACACATACGCGGTTGCCGAACCGACCATAGATTTGCTTGGCGCTACACCGTTGGCCAAATAAATGGCATAGTATAGGTTTCGTCTATAAACTAATTCTAAACTACTCTCTCTACGTCTCTATATGTAAAATAAATATAAATAACGCGCTATATATTTTGGAATACATGGATCGCAATGAAGTCTTGTATTTAGCTAAATAAGTTGAATATGAAAGCTTAAACAAAAAAGAAGGGTCCATTAATAGACACGGGGTGCAATATATATTTAAAATGGCCACACAATTGCTCGTCGGTGTAAGCTGTCGACTACAACGTTTATTTATGTTAGATACCGTGACTAACTGTTATGGCCTGATTCTGTATTTTAGCATTTTGTAGTCAAATACTAAATCCCTATAATTTGGACATAGACCTTTATTTCAATACTTTCCGAAAATGTTTTCAAAAGGACATGTACCTACTATAATAAAGACGTACATATTCTTGTGTTTATGTTCATAAAAAAAAGAAAAATTTTAAAATTTCCCTGTATCCCTATCAACATAACCATATTCATTTACATAGTGTTATTTCTCACGTGGTATATTTTGCTTAAAGGTACTTGTGGTTATACTTCAGCTGTATTTCCATCCTTAAAAGTCACATACTACTAGCTTTGTTACTTTAAATATTTTATTTCTGTATAATTACTACTACCTAAACTACAAATATTTTTAAGTTTTTTAAATTTAACATTTTATGAAAAAAAAAGCTCTTTTAAAAGCTTATAATTGGTAAGATCGGACGAAAATTAAGATAAAATGTATAAAAGAATGTTTCGTAATTTTTTTACTGTACTTTGAAAAAATATAAGTCAAATTTTAAGATTCGTTTTTTATTTAAATTTGAAAGAAACAACAATTTTAATGTTAACCTAATGGGGTTTCACTTTAAATTATATCGTTATCAGAAAACAGTTTAAACTTTTTTTCCAATTTGAAAGGCGTAGTCGGGCGAATGTACCGATGACATTGTTTGCGAGTGAGATACGGGTCTTATCGAAATTGAATTCGTTAAAATGTATGCCGTAGCAAAAATTTTCTTTTTTTTTATATAACAAAGTTTTATTTTCAGCAATTTCTTCTCTTGCCCAAAAATGTTCTGCCTAATTTATTTTATCAGAGGAAGGCTTAAAAAGCATTTTTTTTTTCAGAAAGGTAAGTACGAGTATCTTGGTAAATATTCATCTACATATTGTATGCTATTAAATGTTAAGGCCTGCAACGGAAATTTACTGCCATATAGCAGAATACTCGAGTTGAGACAAGTAGAAGTCTCTGTAGTCTGAATTGGCCTTAATTCACTGCATATTGTAAAGGCTCGCATGACCGGTCCTAACTGAATCACTCTCTGTGATCACATTTCCTCCGTATATTAAAAAATTTACTTGATTTAGGAATGACATACAGCCTAAACTTTCAAAAATAATAAATTGAATTAAAACCATTTTCTGTTATACAAATCATTTTAATTTCATGTGTGATCTGTTGAGGTGTGCTTAATTTTTAACACGTCATGATATAAATCAATAGGACCCATGTACATATATTATTTTACTATTTATATTAGGAAGACACAATGAAAACAATTGTTATGTTTTCTATCTGAATTATATTTGCGACTAGTTTGGTAATATATACAAAAGTCAACATGGAAGATTTTAAGAAAATACTGTGTGAAAGAATTGTTTTTTTTTTTTTTCTAAAATAATTATCATCATCATTATCAATAATATTGTTTGAAATTTTTAATTTAATCATACGAGGAAAACATTTTCTAATTTTTATTATCTTTAATTAGACAGATATTTTCTATACAGTTTTACATATAAGTATATTAATATTATATATTGATTTATGACGATAGCTTGTAGAAGACAGGTACCCTCTCTTTGGACTTGAAAGAGAGCCTGTCAATGATCTTAATGAATGTCTCAATGACATAAAGCCTTTGATTGCTAATTAGGAAGTCTAATTAAAATCTGCAGTAGTCTGAAGTTGATCATATTGCCTGCGTTTTTACTTCAAAAGTGAGGTTTTTCCGTAATTTTGCGTACTACACACCACATGTTTGATTTCAATACCTCATGTTTGATATCTGGATATGATTAAATATTCTATTATTAATCGTTTGTTCTCTTCGTTTTTGACTTATATCACTTTATTCATTAGATATGATTATGAAACTTAAAAAGAGTTTTTTACGCTATATTTCATATCGATCTTTAAATACAATTAAGCTATTTAGATCTCTGTTGCAACTAACCGTTTACATTATGAAAATATTGCAAAAAGTTCACTCTGTTAGGGGTTGAGAAATATTATTTCCTATTCCAAAGCCGTAAAGAAAGCTTAAAGTTATAAGATGTTGCATTATTTAAACATCCAACGGAAAGATTCAGATTCAGGAATATAATGCTTTTAGCAAATGAGACGCATTTTATATTAAAAATTACTAATTCTGTATCAGCCAAGTTTATATTACATTTTTTATATATATATAAGTGGAGTGTAAATTACTTGAAGTTGTATTCATTCCTAACTATTTTTAGACCGAGAGACATACCTTTTGTTTTTATTACTAGAAAAAAATATATATATATTCTTAAGTTTACTAACCTGTTTAAAAAAAGTTTCTCAGTTAGACTGTATATATTTTGTAATGTTGATATTGTTGTTGATGATTTTTTCTGTAAATTTTGGTGTCGGTAACTTTTATCGAACTTAGGCTCGGCAGACTGACGACGCTTGACTTATGACGCACGAGAGCAAACGACGTTAAGGCTAGTGTCTAAGACAGTAAGTTTATTTAAAAGAACTGATTCAAAAAATAAGTGTTAATATAATTGTCCTTTAAGGATCTTGCTTAAAAAAAATTTAAGGTTAAATATGAAGTTTAGGAATAGTTTACAGTTTGGGTTTTAACATTAATGAAATTGCTGCATACAACACAGATGATCTATCGATTTTTTGAAATGTAATGACTTCTAAAACTATCGACAATAACTTTTCTTGTAATACGTACGTAATACCACATAGAATACATTTTTTTTATTTACACCTACATTGTCTAAATTTTCGAATACTTTTATTTTACTTGGAGATATATAGTATAGATTAGTTTTAGATTATAGATTAGTTTTTTTACTGTATTAATATTGATTTATTTCTTGCTTGAAACCATTAAGCGATTCAAAGCTGCTTTTTTTCGTTCATACAATTGCTACACAAAAAATTTGAGATTTTGACATCAGATTTGTTCATGAAAGTTGTCAATATCGAGATAATGATCAGATGTAGTCTGCATTGCATATTTTGGGAATATTTACTGTAGTAACGTATATTTTTTCTCACAATGTAGATATTTCAAAGAAACAAAACCTCTCCCCTACTTTTTGGAGAAAGTTGATATTTTGACGAGAGAATTTTCGATTGTTAATTAGGGTGTTTTTTTGATATTATGTTAAAATAAGGCGAAAAAATAAGTATTTTAAATCAGATAAATTCCATTATATTTGAGACACAATAATGTAAATTTCACGAAATTTCGTAGAAAAGAAAAATTAAAAAAAAGATGAAAATAAAAACTAAAAACTTGATTATTTGAAATTTTGCCTATATTTTGGGGTTATGTGAAAAAATTGTATACACAAAAATATATCACTTTATGACCTACAACTTTAAATTTAACTTTTTTTCATAGGACTTGTAGTTTTGCCGGAAATCGAGGTAAACAATTTTTTACCCTCAAAAATTCACCCCTCCTCCCACTTCCCGAGCTCGGATCACTTCTAATTTCTTTTTTGTTTCATTTTTATCAAATTCGCCTCCTTTTCTAATGGGTTCCATCCTACGGTTATTTTTTTTTTTGGTTTCTAATAATCTCGACCCTGGCCTTTTATGTAATCACTTAACTACAAATCAAAAATTATTTAAAAATTATGTAAAAATATGAAATATTATTATCCACACACACCCAAACCTAGTGTCATAAAATTTGAATGGATTTATAAAAGAAAAGTTTGTTGTAACAAACAACGTTCTTGATATTCTTTTGTCAATGAAAAATTAATATCTAAAATACATTTGTATAAAAACTATAAAAGTAAATATTGCGATGTGTGTTACGTACGCGCTACATATTATAAAATAAATGAACATCGCCGGGGCAACATCGTTGTATGGATAAAATATCATATAACTGGTGACGCCGCTGACTCCGCGGAACGAACACCAAGCCGTGTGAACCAGAAGATTCCTGATACCAAACAAGCTATGGAATAGTATTGCTATCCTAACATCGGGGCAATCATGTAGTCTCAGGTATAGGTTATAAGTTTTAATATGTAATTTTTATTATAATATACATATACATAAGTATGTTTCGTAGTTTTCCTGGAACCTCCGGTTGCCACCTTATATAATTTGTGTTTTAGATAAAAATAATTGTTTAACTCAAAATTATATTTGTTTTAATGCAATTTTAAATTAACAAGCCAAGATTTTTGATGTGTCAAGTGTGAGACTAATATAAGTTTTATAACAAAAAATATTAACGGTGAAACATATTATAATTTCTTTATATTCACTCTTTTATTTGTTAATATATATCATTACGGTTTTTTTTAATTACACTGAATTTTCTATTGAAATATAGCGATTTTAACCAATACAGAATTAAACCTTATCATATTAAATACCTGAAATACATTATTGATTTAATATAGATCTATATGAGTCTTTACAGCATATGATTTAAATTTTATAATTGTATGAAAACGGAACGGGCCGATTTCTTTTTATATACAACGTTGACAGTTTTTCTATAGTGTATTTAGTATCAGTATTGCACCCGTGCGAAGCTTGGGCGGGTCGCTAGTAAATTTAATAAAGGCAAGAGGCGGTACAATATTAGGAATATTATTATTTTGTTTATTTTAATATCATATTGCAAACAATATCACACATAAGACTGACGCAGAGCGATAAATTAGTTAAAAAAGCAGTTAATAGCGAGGTCGGAATATAAAGGATATAAGACATTTTCCAGGGGCGTGGCTTGACTCTGTTGGGGACAATTTTAATGCGATTTTACTTAGCATATAAATCATTAGTGCTAAGTTGTAAGCGTTGGAGTGTAATACTACGGGCTGTTTTAGACGTAATAACAAAAATTTTACTAACTAGTGTATTCAACAACTCGGAAATACTGATTAAATTGAATATTTTGTGTGTTTCAAAATAGTAGAACTTGTAATCTTAGTACTTTTTGCTACGTCACAGGGCACAAAGAGAATTCTTAAAAGGTACCAGATCAGTGTAAAAATTTGAGACGTGTTCGTTCGTTGTAGCCTGTCCAAAGTTTATATAACTATCTTATCTAAAAAAAACTCCATCGAAAGCAAGAAAAATGAGTATAATAGTTTAAAAATTTTATGTCAAATTTCGTGGTTTAATTATTATTTCACAAACTTAGAAATAAAATTATTTTTTTTTACTTTTATTAATTTATCTATAATATTGCTCATGTAGTGTTTGAGTTGAACACTATTGAAGATCTCAAAAATCTTACATATTTGTAACCGATATGCTTATTTTAGTTTTTTAGTTTCTAGTAACTTGTACCACACACGACTACGTATGCGCCTCGCGTGCCCCAACCGTTATTTTAGTCTTTAATAAGCGCACGAATAAAGAGATTTTCAATTTTAAGCACTCAATTATATTCGTAAAGTAGGCGACTCGTTGCATTTAATGACGTCAAAAAAACGTCGTTTCATACACAAATATTCTTGCATACATGTAAAAGATTCGATTTGAATTGTAACAAAAAATAGAGAAAAACTTTTTTGAGAAACGACCTTTTATTTGGATGTGCTAAAACGAATCGAATATTTTCTTTCTTTATAACTTAATTATAAAATCGTGAAATAATTTATACGATATGAAGGATAGTTTCTTGCGAAATATATTAATTAAAAATTTAATTACATAATTCATTATCATCAAGTTGTTTATTATATATATGTATGATATTATTGTATTAATGAAGTTGTAAGTATATATTTTTTTGTCAAAATTTGAACTGATCAATACGCAAAGGTTTTTAACCAAATGTTACACTAAGTTCTGTTCTGTAAAACGTTGTCTCAATTTTAAAACAACAATAGTTATGCATGGATTACCTTAGGGCTGGTTTCAGATATGAAAGATTGCATTTAAACGAGAAGCAGAGACACGAAGGGAAATGGAATATGATAGAACGGTTACCGTATCCGGTGAAATAGGTTTTACTTCAATTTTAGAAGCAATCGTTGTATTTTCCGGTTGTGACAGTTCATACAGATTACAAAAGTATTTATTACATAATAAATTGATGGACGAGGTTTTTACTTATAATACATTTAGGGAATATCAGCTTATTTTGTTCCAATACGGTTGTGAATTAAAAAAAAAAAATCATGCAAATCGATCGCGTAGTTTTTCATAACAAACATATATATCATAACTTTCTCATTTATTATACGAAGACAATTTTATAACTATGTTATGACTACATTTATGGTAAATCACGTTTCAAATGGATTATGCATAACCCATCAACAAAAAGCCACGAGGGATCAGAACCCTTTTCTAAGAGCGGCCTATGGTGCCATTATATAATCATTGTATAATTTCAGTAGAGCATTTGAATAAACTATTATTAATATAAATCAAGTAAAATCCCTTCAAGCTTGGTTATTTAAATAATAAAATAATTCCCTGCCCTGCTATAAACCTTTTTTTATAGATCTGAAAAGGCAACTCACTTCAAGACATGATTTCATCTTCCAGAATGTAGGAAACTTAAACATCAATGTATGATGCTTCTTTATGAGAGTGTAATTATGTTATTTCAGAGAGTAAAGTTAAACAAATAAGCTTGAATTATGGCACGCAATTTAGTTATCCAACGAGCTGAGTGTAGCTAAAAAATTTTTAGACTCCAAATGTGGCTACTTCGCTAACTTAAAGTGGCCATTAGCGAAGTTGTTTACAGCTGCCCGGGGCGTGTTCACTTCCCGTCTTAGCTATATTTTATTTCACCCACTAAAGTGAATGGAATATGGAAAGTATTTTGATTTTTATGATTCTCTTTGTAGGCGTATGTCAGACACGTCCCGGATGAGTGAAAAAGTGCCTTTGGAAAGGTCCTTTCAAAGGACAGTACTTGATAACGTGCTCACATTCATTGGACATTGCTACAAATTCGGGAGTTGAATACGAAAATGTACATTACTGTATAACCTATAATCATTTACATAGAAACTAAAATCTATTTATAGACACGTCTTTAAATGTAATTTATACATATTTAATTTCATAGACCGCAAATTTGTATAAGTTTTAACACAATGCGTAGTACATAAGCTGTGTTTTTGTAGGTGGTTGTAGCGGCCTTAATTTATAGTAGTGGGCCGAAAACGGTTAAATGGGACAAGATATATGCTTTAATCTGACCTAAAATAATAACGAACTCGTTTTGTAATTAACGTATTGTTGTAGAAAGCAATGAATACGATTTTGCTGTGTTATTGTAGTTTAGTATTAAAATTAAAAGCTTATATGAATAATTAAATATTCTGTATATATTATATAAAGAAATATTTTATTTTGAAAGATATTAGAAATTACATTCTGAAGTAAGAAATAAAAACAAATGTAAACAAAATTCGATAGAATAATTCCTCGATTTATACCAACTGTGAAATAATAGTAAGCCTGAATCTCTTCATTTTGTCATACGCCTTAAAATATTTGTTATCACATATACATACATACAGAATCATAAGAATCATACAATTTTCAATCTTCATACCATTTTGTTCCACTGCATATTTATTAACCTTTTAAGCCTTCAGATGATTTACCAAAAAAAATTGTACTATTTTCAATCATTATGGGAACCAAACTCTTTCTACGTGTTCTCTCTAGCCAATTATGTAATAGTTCCCTATCCCTTAACTTGCTTTCATTTGAAATTTACGTATGTTATAGACTAAAACATCCCTACGTATATTAATTTTGCTATGATGAAGTTGAATGTAAAAGTGAAATAAAAGAACAGCGTCCACGAGAGCGTGGAATGCGATGCTATTTGTTTCATATAAAATTTTTAACTCACGAACACTTTTAATATAATTAGTATACAGAACTTTTAGACAATATGAAAAGTGACATTAACTTCGTGTTTCACAACAAAATTGCGCAACTTGTAAAAAAACCTCAATGGTCCATAGATATAAGTGTTTTTTTGGAAGTTTAATTTTTAATTTACAAGGACATTTGTAGTTAATTGTGTGATGTATTTATTTATTAATAAATTATTTGAACGTGTATCTTGTACTGATGCGTATTAATGTAACTTGTCATTTCGATTAAGCTCAACATTAGCTTGATAGCTTAATCCCGATTACCCAAATGGGTTTACCGTTGCCTGCCATACGTCTATCGCAGTAATCTTAGATTCATATATTTAGTATTGTATTATTAACCACACTCATATGTTTTGTACTGGGTAATGATTATAAGAGATAGAATAAACTTGAATATTATAAAATCAGTTTGTTACGTATAGGATATGACTGTTGTTATATATGCCAAAACGGAATTTAATTGCGATTAATCGATTAGGGAACCTATTATAAATTGAATGTCAAAATTATTATAAACTTGTTAATATCAATCCCAGTAAATAACACATCTGTCACGCGAAACGACATTGGTTTGAAATCCACTCGTGTGTCCTCGTATCACCGAAATTCAAATGTCCATATAAATAACTGAGGTGTTGAGCCAGGGAGATGCCGCAATTAGAGTGTATACAACACTAATACCTCTGTTCTAATGAACAAAATTTGAAAGTACATTTAATGAAGTAAGTGAATTAATAATTATATTATTAGACATAATTTTTATGAGTATTTTAACTAAATAAATGTTGTTAATATCCTCTATGACATGTAGTTTTTTATAAATAGCGGATAAATGTTAGAAAAAAAAACATCTGACACTTATTTAGTCTCGTGCATATAATCTCGAGTGTAAAACAAAGACCGGGCCTCGAGTAAAAGCTGACACGATTATAAAAATGGTTTTTATTGGGGACATGATATAATTTATAGAAACAATTAATTTATAAAACATTCTTTAATATCATTTTGTAAAGTATGGCTTCGGAGTAATCGGTGTCGTTTTAAAAATGTGATATAGGAAATCTGTCAGAGGAGTGTCATATCCGCGACATGTGTTTCAAATCACGATAACGGCGAAGCATAAAAAATTAGGGTCCCTTTACAATATAATAAAATACAGGGGTAAAATTTATTAAAATATTTACACTACGAAATAGTCATTATAAAATTTTATTGAAAGCTCATTTTAAATATGCAGGCTCTCGCTTTTGTTTCATAATGTGGTATTATATATTAAATACATATTAATGACTTGCCAGATTACTTCAAGTAGTATATCTAAACAGTTAAAATACAAAATTGCAGTTAATTAATTTATTTAAAAAACCTGCATATAGAAATTGGATTCTAAAATTGAGAGCAATGATTAAGTTGTTGTTTTTTAATAACAGCCTTTCTTATACGTTGCAACGATTACAAAAGACATCGCGAAAAATATACTTTCATTAACTTCATTCAACTAAGATGTCCCCGAGTCCAATACAACACTGGCAATATTTCTTTTTTCTCCAACAGCAATAAAAGTTGGAGGTTTAATAAACTGTGGCGGGCTTCAATTCACAGCATTCCTTTATATTTTATTTGTTACGAATTTATTTCTAATGGAACGTTTTAAAATTGTTTAATTACTACAAAGCCGCTCGTTGTACAATATGAATGCATTTTACTGGAACAAATAACAAGTAAGTGTCTGGTTTGAAGAGGATAGTTAAAAATTTGTTTACTTAATTCCTATCATCGCTATTCACATCTAATGTGGTCGTTAGCTTATAAAAGTACGTTTCTTAGCGTTTTATCGGGTAGATTGTGAGCTTGTATATTTATATTTAATAAAACACGTGAGTAGACTCCTTTATAATGGCGCGCGCCCTTTTCCAGCTCCTGATTAAATTTGAAACCGTAAAAAATCATGGGTTAAACGATACTTGATACACTCAGCGCCCTTATTAAATCCCTTATTATAGCTTCATATAGAGTTATCATTCCATCGTTTATGTAACAAACCTGGAAATATATGATGTTTAAATTTTTCAGTTCATATATATTATTTTAAATGTTGGGTGTGTACATAATATTGGTTTCCAGAGCCGATGTTTTCTTTCTATCCGTATTGTTTGACTTTACGGACATTAAATTTTATTTCGATAAAATCAAAGGAAGATTTAGATCTAATATTGATATTATTGTATTTGTATTTATTAATAGGAGTTATTTTTTTAGAAATAGCCAATTGTGCCGCCATAGGTTTTACATAAAAATATACTATACCGTGTTTTTGTTGTTGAATGAATTAAGGAGTCCGTTACATTGTATATTTTTATAGTTTATCATCCATTGCTGCAGGGGGGCGCTATTCTAAAAACAAAACAGCTTATACGCGTGACATGAACTTCCAGCCTCGAAATAATTTATCGTGCACACTCGACACTGACGTCGCATTTATTGTTCCCGGCTCCCCGAAATCTGTTCAACAAAATTTGTGTTTCGCCCACATATATATTTGTGTTTATTATTAACGCTCTATCGTATCATTGTTTGTTCAATGGAATGGAAAAATCGTAATAAACTATCAATTTGTAAAACAAACAGCTCTGTATTAGTTATAAATTAAATTAACATAGAGTTACTGAAATGGAAGAAGTGCTTACCTACTTTATTTTGGTTTAATTTAAAACAAATGGGTTATATTATTTACAGTAAATTTGAACTTGAAATTTGACCTTTAAATTTTCCATCATATTTTATTTAAGTTCATTAGTATAACAAAATGAATCCATTGTTTGAAAAAGTATTTCACCAACATTTTTAAAAAGTGCAATTTTTCTTAATATATTAAACAAATATATAAATTATAAGACATACAATGAAAAGAAATTGCTCTTGTGGATGAAATTTTCACTATAATTTCCAATTCAAATAACTTTTTAACATGAAAACTCTAAGTAAAAAGTGTATTAGCAAACTCTAGATATTACTATCTAACAATCTAGAAAAAACTATGTACAAAATACTATTTATTAATAAACAATCATATATTTGAATTTTGAAAAAAAGTGTCTTCGTCTGACTCCACAGTCAACTAAATTATCTAAATTAACTTTTTAATTTAGGATTATTTAGTTATTTATTTGAGATAATTAGTTAGGTGATTTTAAAGTTAAAATCATTGTATACCAATCCTTAAACAGGCTTTCCACTGGAATCGACGCTTTTATACTACCTGATCATAACAGTTAGAAAGGAGAGAATTTACTGATTAGAGTAATTTTTTAACGCATAGATATTTGTAGAAAATTATTATAATACTTTAGTCTAATTAACGTATGGATCTGTTAATTTTAATAATTTCTAAGTGGTCATTAATTAAAAACCTCTGAAAGTGCCTAATTAATTCCGTCTACACATGTGTTATAGCGATTAAATCACATAATTCGCGTCGCTTTTGTAAACTGGAAGTAAATTAAACATACACAAGCATTAGAAACCGCACCAGAATGCTCTTTGTGAGACCTGACAACATCACTCTGAACAAAGATACAAAGCCAAAATCGAATCAAATATTTACTCCGTGTGGGATCAATCGAGTGAAACTAAGCGAGGGAATTTAGTGCGTATAAACGGTCAAATTAGATCGTTGAACCGAAAATATGGTAATTATACGGCATATACGTAAATAATTTAATGTATAAAAGTTGAAAATTTAATTATGCTTTTTGAAGGTGAATCATGTAGCTATCTACCTACTGTGCTGCAATTTATATGATTTTTTTATTTTTAATTACTATATTCATAATATATGTTAGAGTCGTTGAAAATAGTTTTTAAAAAACATTTTCGACCATCGTCCGATTTAATTCACTCTCTGAACAGGCGGTTGTTTGTGTTTGGATATTTCTCGGGTTCAGCCGGGGAAAATCAGCTTGTAGTATTTATTACAGCTGCATTTAGATCGATGGAGGAGAGTTATGGTAGCTCTTATATAATCCTTACAACCTCCCCTGCGGAAACACAGCTTAATTTATTAGTATAAACGGGGAAAGGTAGCAATGATTACATAGTTTCTTTCAGAAACCTGCCTCATGTAAAAAACTAACAAACTAGTTATAGCAATAACAAACTCACGAAATGAAAATGATAGAAATTGTACCTGACATACAATCTCGTCTGTATGATGATAATTCACTATTCAAGGTATATAGACGCGGATAGGCTATTCCCCTAATCACTTAAATATTTCAAAAGACAACCAGAGCTAGTACTTGGTTACGACTGTCTGATATCTTTGTGGATATATTTATAACATACTTTGGAAAGTTTATATTTGTCCTGCAAAACATCTCCCGGTTATAAAGAATACGGTTATATTTTTTTTGGCTACTTTATTTCCAATGCCGATATTGACATAAGGGAAGATCTTCTTTGAGCGTAATTAATCTTTTTAAAGTTCGCTATGAGCCGGGTGATATTTGGCTATTGGAACATTAATTTGGCTTTTAGTGGAATGAAATGAAGATATCTCCGAGTGCCGCTTAATCCTTTCAATAAGAAGATGAAGATGTAATTTAGTGTAACGAAACAAATTGATCCTGACACAAGGTTAATGAGATAATGAGATTTATTAGCGCTAATAGCTGTCAGCGCAAATGGACTGAGACGTACTTAATGCCTATTCCCATTACTACTAGCCGTCAATTTGAATTGGGCGTCGGGGTAAGAGGGCATTGATGACGTAGAATCAATTATACTTAGCATATTAAGATACCTCCAAAATAGCATGGAATTAATCGATTTACGAACCTGCAGTCTTTGGGTGTATTGTTTGTTATGATAATGAAGAACGTCGATTATTTTCCGGATGTTCTCTGTTTGTGAAAATGAACTGTCCATTAATCTCTTTTGTATTTGGTTGCTTGACGTAAATTATTTACTGAAATATAAAAGTTAACATGAATATATTTTGTTATTTTTATTAAAAAAAATGCCTCTAACATATTTCAAAGCTCAACATTTGTTTTCATCTGCAACTTCATCACGAAAAATCTTTTTTAATTGCTTTAACACTGTTACTACACGTAAACACTCTGACAAGAGCATAGCGTAAAATAAAAGACGGCGTCGGAATGGAAATTTGTTGAAATAGTTTTCCCAGCAAAGCTAAGAATATCATCAGTGGAAATAAAAGACTATTTACAAATAGCAATTAGTGTCGAGTGTCCTTTGAGATGAGCCCAAGATCCAAGTAAATGTCATTACGAATGCAGGCGACGCAATCTACAAATAGACTAAAGACTGCTTTATAGGTACCGGAGAGCTGGTAAATATTTTATTTAGGACAGTTAGATCTATAGCGCTTCATTATATTAAAAAAAAATCAAACTCTGCGATATCATAAATCTAGTGCTGTTTTCAAATACTAATTTATTTTACAATATTATTATTTTCAGAAGGATTGTACAAATTACGGGTAAAATACGGACATTTATGGCCTTTGTAGTAATTAAAGTATAGATTTCAATTCTACTGGCTTTCAATGGATTCTATTTACAAATGAATAGCCCTACTATCGATCTTGTCATGTTAGAAAGGAATAACTGCCGTTGAACAAGCTATACTCAGTATTGTAATTTGCAAATAAGTTCCGTAGTCAAAGGCTATTTCAAACCCTCGCAAGTTAATAGACTATTATTATACTATATTACTTCTGCTCCCTAAATTTATACAAATATTCAGTTACACAAACATCTATCGCTACTATTAATTTATGAATAGTATTATCAAAACGTCAACACTAATTTTCTTCCAGTCGTTTGTAGATTACACAAGACCGTAGGTATCATACAATGTAACTTAACTTGGAACTATGACGTTACTATCACGTTGTCACAAAAGTTTATTTGACAGCGCCTTAATTAAAACCACGCCAGAACGCTAGAATGTAATTAAAAACTAATTAGATATGCAAATTTAACTCAATTACAACTAAACATAATAATTTTAATACCTTTACGCCGGTGGAAGTAGATTAATCTGTTTTGCTAATTTATTTATAAGATTAATGTTTTGTTGTTTGGGATAACCTTACTTTATTTGG
Organism: Danaus plexippus; assembly: GCF_018135715.1. Classification (NCBI taxonomy): domain Eukaryota; kingdom Metazoa; phylum Arthropoda; class Insecta; order Lepidoptera; family Nymphalidae; genus Danaus; species Danaus plexippus. Next base: position 1,483,978 of record NC_083547.1, read on the forward strand.
AATAAATAAAAAAATTGAAGGGTATTTAAATAAAAGATGCATAAGTCGGGACAGGTCGCCTACTATTTTATTTATGATATACGAGTTTTTAAATTGTGAATGATTTCGTAATTGTCCATGAAGCTTTTGGAATAGCCGTATTCTCTTGATTGCATAAACTAAGGATAAACAAAGGAAATAGCAGAGCTACTCCAATCATATTTATTTAAAGATGGTTTTTAAGTTAAATTAAACAATAAACCGCAAGGATTCTGGAACAACAACAGGAAAATTGGTCGGGCGGCAATACAATGTAATCCTTTCCAACGATTTAGAAATTTAAATGAAGGGACCGGCCCGTAATTTTAATATTTCACCGTGGCAGTGTGTGTGAGTGAATTAATTATGTAAATTAGTTTGCGGGACATAGAAAATTAGCGAATATTACAAGGATAATTATACGAATGCATCTGCCTCTAATTTACTCTACATATGTTTTATTTATTTAAACGCAACAAAGGGACATTTAATTTGCGTTTAGAGGTATTTCAGTTTACAAACATTTAATTAATAATTCATTTAAGTTAAGCAAAAGCTGTTTCGATATTTAAATCTTTATACTATTTTTAATAAGTTCATTAAAATTGTAGCAAATGATTATATCCATTGAATACAGAAGTTCAGTTGTAGCAGATTACCCTTGAGCCAAGTTTCATAAGCGCCGCACTATCAGAGCACGTTCCTAAGTTTGAATTCTACAAACGGTTCACAATAAATATTCCTTTGGGCAGAGTCGATTTGCATCTGTATTACTGACAGCAGTTACTCCGGACTGTTAGCGGAGACGCGGAAATAGATCGCTAGAACGATCAAGACGAATCGATTTTGTGGTTCATTAAGACATTATAACTGGCGCACATATATTTAAATACACTTTTTTTACGAACAAAAACTTTATGTATTTGAATGAAGTGGTTGATCTTGAAATAGGCGTACTTCAAAAAAAAAAAAAAAAAAGTGAGAATAATTTTAAAATTTAAAATGGCAGTTGCTACTTTTATGTGATTAAATTTGTCCGTCCTCTCGGTATGACTTGTGTTTATGGCGTCATAAATATTTATCTGTCCTATGAGGTTCTTTAAACATTAAATTGGCACACAACTCCCGTGTTGGATATAAAAGGCACTCTAAATTACTCTCATTGAGGGTATATTTTTGTTATTTTCATACACCATTTCCAGGCGAAGTAATTCTTTTTAAAAACTTTCTCATGAACATACAGTATACAGGAATTCTTTGAGACTTTAGTCAGTAGACTTATATTATATTTATTGAACAGATGTTTTTTTTTTTCATAAGTCTCAAGAATATGAATAAAAAAAAGTTTATGGACTAAATAATATTGGTATAAATAGGTAATATAATAAATAAAAATAGGTAATCTATGTTACTATATTCCACATCATAATTTTAAATCTTGTTATGCCTCTTTTGTATAAGGATAAAGCAAATTCATTTATTTGTTATAATTTAGCCAAATTTCAATTAGACCCACGTGAATATTGTTTAATTCGATAAATGAAGAACAAATACCCAAATCCTACTTATTGTTTAAAACGCTAACGAGATATCCGTAACAATTAGACGAGGCCTCGTCAGAAAGTTTTAATGACTGTTCCATTTTTTTTTTGTAAAAAAAGGTAAAAGCGATTGAAAACAACTCGCAAAGTGCTCGTACCTGCCCTTGCTTCCATTATACTGAACAGTTTCCGACCTACAACTTGGGTTTTGTAATTATTGCGGCTTATATTTTGTGGGTCGTGCTAATGTGCTCTTTTGTTTCTAATAAATGTTATACTATTTATATATTTTTAAACCAAACATAGAGATATAAAAAACAATGCGAAAGGGACTTAGCTGGACATTCACAAGGGTTACCTGATAGTTTTGGACGAAAAATCTTTTTTGAACAATAAGTACTAGATTTTATTTTGGAATTGAAAAAAAAATATGTTCAAATGAATTTCAAACAATTATTAATGTATGTAAGTCCCCTTACAATTAGTTCATCTACATACATACTTACATACACATTTAAATAAAGCATATCGCCTTAACTATCAATAATTCATAACATATTATATAAGACATTACAATCCATTGATGATAATAAAATTAACAATTATTTATATGACAATAATTTAGGCTGATTTATGTCACAAATAAACGTGTACCCAGGAGGACTACCCTAAGCGCAATGACCCTTAAATGATGTCAGTGACATTGAAATATGCGGCCATCCCCACATCACTTGTTTAACTGAGTAAAGCGACGTTTTATTCTTTTATTACCTTAAAAGTTCACTACCATTAAGCTATTTTTCACAAAAATTGCTCTACGGATAAGAAAAACAATTGATTTTAATATAATAATGTTTTCACAAAAATGATAACCAATTTTTAATATTTTTTTTTTTTGACATAACAATGAATCAATGAAGCCAGCAAAAAAGTTTTTATAGTCCTAATCGTGCAGTTCGCTTGATTCATACCATCTAAGTAGATAGCTTATTGATACAAAATAACAGCCGTTCATATTATTCTTCAAATAGTAATCTCTTACGTGACAAATCATTTCAGATCACCGCCACTATAGTACATAGCAGGGAATTATTCGAGTAGATTGAAGTTTACATCGCCGATTTTTTATGACATTAAATACTCCAACCATTTCTGTATGCATTTAACACGACATATATATAAGAATAAAGACAAAATATTCCATCCATTAAATAAATTTGATGATTGTTGGAAATCAATATTAGTTTATTTTTAAAAGCACAGGAATTCTGCATTGAATGGGTTGACCCAAGTTTTCCTACTTCCGTTAAGAAGAAACGAAAGCATGTATGTGGCTTTAAGCATTTTCTCTGAGAAATTCTTATACGGCGAGGTTCTTTGGAATCTTATGCTAAGCCAAAGGTTTCAGTAAAAATAATATATCTAAATAAATCTAATATTTTCTATTTACTATGCGTTTTTTTTATTTCAAAGCTATATCTCGTATGCCCGTGGTCGCGGTTGCTTCAAAGTAACCAAAACGTCGGGAGTATTTAGTTTTAAAATAATAAAAAAATGTTGGATATGCAGTTTGAGATGTGTTAAGCGAAATATTATATTCTTTGTGTACATATTTTATGCTAAAATCACAGTTATTAGAGACGAAAGAGACGAAACTTCTCTGCATTCGCCGTGCGGGTGCCGAGTCCATCGCGTTGCAAGGAGAGGAGCTTTAATATTGCCTGGGACTTGCGACCTAGGTTTATGTTTAAGAGTTCCCTATTTAAGGCGTGTTAAACGCTCACCTTCATCGTCAAAGCTCCTCTCTCTACCTGACTATTATAAATTTGAAACGAACCTACTAGGGCTGCTTCGAAGTACGTTCTAAGAATTGATGCTAGTTCTATACACGTTCAAGCCTTTTAGTAGGCTGAAGAAAGATTTAGCTGTTTTACCCATCTCTACCACTTCTACCGCGTACAAATTTATGACGAACCTATTCCTAGTGAGTTCGTTAATGATCTCGTTATAATTATTGACCTTGATGGCAACCCATGAAACCGTAAGCTCTATTAACACAACGCGCTTTAAAATTCGCGAATACAGAAATATGTCTGGTCTGGACGCCGACACACAAATATTCTCTGGGATTTTATTTATAGTTACATTTATATTTAGCACTAGCTATGCCCGTGACTTCATACGAGCGAAAAAGTTAGTTGCAGAAACTAATAAAATTTCTATTATAAAAATAGTTTATTCTATAATGTTAAGCCTTATTATTATTATAATATTAAGCCTAGAGAAACTACTTTCGTAATCAGTCCTGCTATTGCAGTGACTAGCCAGAACCAACAGATAGAGAGAAAAACAATTTAAAAATTGCATTTTTGATTTATGCATGACATTTTTTTCATGTATGTTTAGTGAAAAGACTTTTATTAAATATTAAAACGTTATTTATAAATATTTCATAGAAATAATAAAAAAAAATAGAAAATTCTCATTGCAACTAATACAGTTAAGTCTAATTTCAGTATTTCGTACAACAGACAGAAATAACTTGTGTATATATTCCTAGTATCGAGATATTGGTTACCAAAAATACGCAGAATTTAGTCAGTAAAGAATATCATAAACTTTGTACATTTCATTTTGACTTTTTTCCGCATCCAAAAAGTTTTTATTTCTCAATGATAAGCTATTACTCCATAGCGTACTGAATTTTTAAAGAACTTAGCTCGCGATGCTTTCAACAAGTTTGTGAGGAACCCTTCTTACCACGATTTACATAACACGCGTAATACGGAGTAACTTTGGTTTTCCCGACTGACTTCGCGGTATCACGGAGGAATTCCAAATTTATTCGTTTGAATTTTAATTTTTTTTCAAGTGATTCCCTTTTGTCAGGTGTCTGAAACGTTAGAGAGAATTTAAATTAACATTGACATTAAAAATACTTTGGGAGAGTGAAATACTTTGGAAAATGTTCATGCTGTTACTGGAACAAAATGAAGCTAATGGTAATGGCAAATGTACAGATGCAAAAACAAAACTATTACCATTAATTATTATTGAGTAAAATTGTCTAATGTCTAACAAATAATTGTTATTTAACAAAGCAAAATACATTTTAAAACCGTGTTCTTAATTGTTATCAAATTAAATGACACTTTAAAATTAATAGAGCGTCTTTAGTATCAAAAGATTTAAATTCAATGGTTTGTAACAAACGTGACCGGTCAAGCGTAGACTGCACCCACCACAAGTCCGGAGATAGCAAATGACAGACCAATTTCATCTTTAGCTGTAGATATAAATAATAAGAACAACCAAAACTGATTGATAAATACACGGGTGTGAACCCGTGTTGGTGATATACTGTTTGCACATACGATACTTTTAATAATGATTACGGAACTTGTTTGAGTCTCATATATTATTTTTATAATATTAGAGCTTAAAAGTAATTAAAATATATCTTAAAATTAGTAGTTATATTTATTAAACAATTAGCAGATAAAGAGATAAAATATATATTGACTAGGGGCCAGGTTTGATTGGAAAATTTAACGTCAAAAGCTTCATTTGTACGTGTCATTACTGGGAAACCATTATGAATGGACCCAATCGGCGTTCAAAGATACACTTGCACCTGATATGATCTGAATAGTGAATAGAAATCGTCTTCCGTATCTCCCACTGAAGTGGATTGAATGTATTATCAATGCAAATGACTGCTTTGTTGTTCGATTTACTCAGATCACTTAATTAATGGATTTATGTCACTATTTTTTTGGTTATGTTATGTATCTTTAAATATATATTATAACAATTAACTTGCTTTATTAAAGTAGTTCTATGTCATAACTTAAAGGTTCTATAAAAGAAAATACTTTATAAATAATGGATGATTATTATTATTTTTAAAGTTTAATCCATTTTAAGACGAACCTCTTTTCTAATTAATTATGAATTCGTCATAAATATTTTGCTTTATTATGAAAAAAAATATATATATATAACTTTTTCAACCTTTTTAAAAACGAGAAAGCAGAGTTTTGTTACCTAAACCAATTAATTATATTTAGAAGTTTCATATCGCTGACAGGTCGACACTGTATTGATGATATGAAGATAATCCGTCTTAATAGAGACGTTATGATCCATTCTAATTTTCTTACTGTGATACTCCTTTACATACACTACCTTTAATGTATGTATTTTAGACATTTAAGAATTTTATTGTCATCGTTTCATGACATTAAGATTTTTTTTTTATTCGCACCTATCCATTAAATTACAAAAATTTAGACTGACTTAAAAATGTTAGATAATTTATAAAAAATATTTTTTTTTCCGATATTATAGCAATTCAGAGACTTTCATCTCGTCTGCCGGTGATCACGGTTGTTGTAAACTGTAAAGAAATAGAAAAGTTGGAAAAATGTAAAAATAGAATAATTAAATAGGGTAGTCATATCCTATTGGCTTAGTTGCCTTTTAAAATGCAATGTTTTTTTAGTGAGAAAAATAATTAAAAATAAAAGAGAAATTTTCAAATAGTAAATCTAAGTAAATGGTAATGTTCAAACATTATATTGTATATATTTATAATTAAGTATGTATAACCTTATAGAGCTCATAAATTTTATATTAGTATATGAAAAGAAAAGTAAATTATAAAACAATTTTAACTATAAATGTCGTGAGAAATTTAACATTTGTAGAGAAATTACTTGTCGTCTTTTGAACCACGATACTATATTTTAATGAATTGTTAATAAAAACTACGTTGTTATGACGACAATTTGAATATTTTATTGTCTTCGTGGTATTGGCTAAAGTTTATTATAACGCAGACAGATCACTATTGTTTGCCCGTTTCGAATTAGATTCAAATCATGATGGAATGTTGTTGTCTGTTGCGGATTTACACTGAAATTAGGGAACTTAGCTCATATTTATTTAAATATATTAACATTGTAAGCACCTGAAAATAATTATAAAAAGGGAAAGCAATGATAGTGTTCAAGAAACTTTAGAAGTCCTTTGTACTTTAGACTCCTATCTTGAAGTGAATAGCTGCATGAAGAGCTATATAGGACTGTACAAACATACATATAATCTGATCTAAGACTTTCGCGAGTTTTATTCATTTAAATGAAACTTATATTATTCGGATATACTACGCGAGCTTTATTTTTGTTAAAAACTATAGGGTTTTCCATTAAGGGCGCTTGATCGTGCAGAACTTCCATCGTAGCGTGTGCTGTGTGGCACGTAGCGCCGTCCTGTTGAAACCACATGTTGTCCAGATCCATATTCTCGATTTCAGGCCAAAAGAAGTTGGTTATCATCGACCGGTATCGCTCACCATTGACGGTGACGGCCACACCATTATCGTTTTCGAAAAAATACGGACCAATCACGCCTCCGGCCCAAAATCCGCACCAAACAGTCACTTTCTGCGGGTGCATTGCCACTTGGTGAACCTCGTGTGGATTGGTCTCGTCCCAAATACGGCAATTTTGCTTGTTGACATAGCCATTCATCCAAAAATGCGCCTCGTCGCTGAAGATGATTTTTTTGCCAAAATCGGCGTCAACTTCCAACTGCTCTAATGCCCAGTCAGCGAACACACGGCGCTGTCTATGGTCATTAACCTTGAGCTCTTGGGTCAGCTGGATCTTGTACGGGTGCAGGCTCAAGTCACAACGCAAAATTCGCCAAGTTGTCGTCTGCGAAAGGCCGAGTTCCTGTGCGCGACGCGGAATTGACTGCCGCGGGTTTTCGAGGACACTGTCGCGCACAGCGGCGATATTCTCGGCAGATCTCGCGTTACGTTGACGCACGGGAACCGGCTGATTGTTAACTGACCCGGTTGACTCGAATTTGTCCACCAATCGACGGATAGTCGACTCGGCAGGACGATCATCGCGACCGTAAAACGGGCGAAGTGCGCGGAACATTGCTCGAACTGAAGACCCATTTTCATAAAACAATTTTATGATTTGCACGTGCTGCTCGACACTGTAACCTGCCATGGTGGTTTGGGAGGACGGAATGAATATAACACACTGCATTTTGAATATAACATACTCCTGACGTTTCGGTTACTTTTCAGCATCATACCGTGATCACGGGGAGACGAGATGTGATACATATAATATTTATCTCGTCGTACCTTCGTAGATTGACGTCGCATAGGCAAGTCGATAGGATAATTCGTCGTTATAGAGGAACTCTAGGCCACTCGCGTTTGCTTATATTGTCCTATGCATATTTGTACCTATAAATTCTTTATAATATAAGTAGAATTTGATTTTTTTCTATGTCATGAATATTCTCGTTCCTAAGTATGGAAATATCGAGGAAGAGGTGTCCGTCGTCGTCTACTCGTAAAAGTACTCCTTTTACTCTAAACTTTACTTAAACAAGAAAAAAGTTAAGACTTAAAGAATAGCACAAGCAAAACATGTAAGTCGCAACAAATTGAACTTGCTGGTGAAATAGCTCACTAATTAGAAGGAACAGTGAGGTCCTGCGATTCAATTTAGCTAAATGCACTCAACGGACGCGCGCCCCGGACGTGTTGAGTGCAAAATGGATCCTAATGAAGACGTCTTATGGCGAACATGTAAAAATTTAAAATGCGAGTATTTATGAATTATGATTATATGATTTAACGTGGCTTTGATGTCGCTCATGTAAAACTTTCAGTTATGATATATCTTAAATAACTTAACGTTCATTAAATTAATTTATTACACCAGCTATCGAGTTCAAAAGTTTTTCCTTAAATTCTATATTAGGTTTATTGTGTTAAACCCTTATTATGTTTATTTTTACTATATGCAGTTATAGTGAAGGTAGAGGGCAATGTTTATTTACAGAAACGATTAAATTAAATAGAATTGCCTCTCAACGCAATTCCCGTTTTGCAATTGTACGGATTAAATGGTACATTTTCGAATGTTGAAACGCACTTTTTAAAGTAAATTCTGTATGTAAATAACAATTAATGTTTCGTTGAATGAACTGATTTGTTTTGGATTTATTCACACCACATTTTGGCATGCATTTGGTTTGGTATATATATGCTTTTATTGCTACTTATACAACTTATCGAATTTGTTCTTCTACTTTGATATCATTTTATTTATTTTTATACAAATAACGAGTTTTTAAGGTTAACCATTAAAGCTCCACGGTGGCCTTGTTTAGCACTCAACATGTCATAAAGAGTCTCCAGATATGCTTTTAGACTCCCACAGGACTACCTAACGTAGTGGCAGCCGGCACTTTCAGGTGGGCGTAGGATACATCTTCCGGATGAAGTGACAGTTTAAAAACTTATAAAAAGAAGCTTGATGTGTTGCACCTTTCTAAAAACTTTTCACTATCCAGGCCGGAGGTAATCTTTCTCAGGACGCTTTTTATAGCCGTATCTACCCTTAAAAATGGTCGTACGTATTTTCTGGACGACGTCTAAGCGGTTTATTTATTTTACACCCTCCCCGACTTCAGCTCATAAGAGCGCGATCATTTTTCTTTTTGGCTCCCTCAGAATCCTTCTTGTGGTTTCTAAACCTCGCTTGTTAGTATAGCTGCTATTAATAGTTCCAAAACGATATTTTCCATGTATATTTAAAACCAGGTTTCTAGAATAGTCTAGGATCACCACTCAAGCCAGTAATTTTAAGTATACTTAGTGTATTCGAATCTGAGAGGCAAATAAATCGTGCCATTTTTTCGTGTATTACGTGTGTTTTTTCTAGGTAACAATGTAAATGTTCAGAAAATGAAAAACGGCTTGATCTAGTAAATTGACAATACTTTTATTGTTTGTCGAAGTAATCTTTGTTCCTCTGTTCCTCCTTTTTTAATGAAAGGGAGCAAACGAGCAGGCTAGCCACCTGACGGTAAGTGGTCATCGCCGCCCATGAACAATCGTGGAGCCTGAAGGCTCCGGAGTGGATTGCCGGCATTTCAGAAAAAGGTACGCTCTTTGCTTGCAGCATTATAAGTCATATTGATTCGGAAATACGTCGTGAGGCAGCTGATTCCACAGGGTGTTTCAGAAAGTTCCTTTTGAAGCGCACTGTAGTTATCTGTCAGCTGTCAAGGTGGTGCGGATGGTAATACAGCCTGCGAAGTGCAGTACGGTGGTGAAATTGAGCTGTAGGTAGTAGCAGCATTGAAACATTGCAGACACAATGCAGAAGGCCCATTCTTGCTTAGGTGATTCCTAAGAAAGAAAGGGCCTTCTATGGCATTTTGTAAGCTTTCCTCGCATTTTCTGGGCTCGTAAAGCGAATACCTGAAATTTTGTCTTTAAATGGACGCTGCTGTCGAATTTTTTCAAGAAATGACCTTTTCGACCAAAGAATGAGGCAATCATCTTTTTTCTTGACTTCCTCCTTTTTTAACTTATTGGCCGATTCTCGAAAGGAAACATCCACTGAGCTCATTGTCTTCTGGTTTCAGGTAGGTAGAAATATATCCAGCTTTCATCACCTGTGACAATGTCAAATACAGCATTTTAGTCGCCGCCGTTGAACTTATCTAATATTTGGCGACACTAGTTCGTGTGAAGGTATTTCTAGTCGTCGGTTTAAGTATGGGAATTCCACCTGGTACAAAGCTTCCTGACGCCTAAAGGTTCGTGCTGCTTCATCCACGCTTAAACTCGTTAAACCAATTGTTAATAGTGGAATGGAATGGAGCTTTGTTAAAAAATGCTAATCGCAGCTTATCATAGGTTTGTTGTTAGGTAAGCCAACAAAAAAGTCATAATAAATCATTGACCGCAAATTTTTATCGTTAATTTCATTTTCACGCGTCAAAAGAGTTTTAGATTTGCCACCAATTCACAAAAACAAATGAAAAATGAATGCAATATATTACAAATATACTACAAAAATTGAAATTCAAAAAAGTTTCCATTAGCAATTTTCTAACTGGCTAATTCTAAACATTTTCCATGTTACTCACCTACAATTCACTTCAGATACCTGTATACCATACACACCTAAAGACTTATGTGCGGTGCGTACCTGTGTAAACATGTTAAAAAATAAGCATTCTTCCTTACTCAAGTTTTGATTTACGATAGAAAACTGCCGACAACGACTTGTTGACTGTTGAGGGATTGACGTGTTGACTGTGAAGTTTGAGTTATAAGTGTGCAGTAGTGAATTTTTAAAAGCTTCGTTGAAGGCTTTCCCAAAAGATAGCACGAATAGCGAAAAATGTATTAAGCTTACTTGATTTTTCATACTTCGATAAAAAATTATATTATACATATATAATAATAATAAAGCAATCAAAAAATCTATACCCGTAGGCAAAATGTTCGCTTGCTGTTTAGTTTCTCTTTTGTATTAACAGGAAAAACAAAAATAATATTTGACACAAAAATTTATATAGGTTACCAGCCAAACACGATTTCAGGACAAACTAGTTTTACCTAGGCTTATATAGTTTTTAATATACATAGTATTAACCAGTTTAGGCTAGTCCAAACTAATTTGTTCTAATATAAACACGCACAGTCAAGGATAAACTGTCTAAACATTTTAGTTTGTCTAGCAAGTCGAAATAATTAAATACGCTGAATAAAATAATCCTTCATTGGAAAAATAATCATTTTTATTAAAACCATAATGATTCGTTTTCTGATCTGAAAAAAAAACATTTTAGCTATTGTCGAATAATTATCAATGAATAATTAATTAGATAGGTAATTAAGTAAGAAAAAACAAAACCTGTAATATACTTTCTGAAGTACACCATAATTGGTGTGAACTATGTAAAAAACTTCATAATTTTTCTGAACTAACTTTAATGATGTTTCTGAGATCACTTTCGCATTTGTCCACGTCTGGAATCTGTATTGTCACATTATCTTCAATGTTGGCAGGAGGATGATATTTGTCAGAAGTGGCTTTCATTTTCTTAGCCTATTTCACAAGATTTCCTGCTGCAGTTTCTAGCGTCGACTTTCAGAAGAAGAAACTTTCTTGGTTACTATCTTTGGCTAAGTTACCAGCATTAGTGTCCTCAGTCAGGTTAACATTGCAAACTATTACCAACCATACCAAATAGAAAACTATTACCATCTTTAAGTCATATTTACCTGAATATTATTTATGATTTTTTGTGGCACAGAGAAAGAAGAAAGTCCTCCTTTAGGTTTTATTCCAAGTAATGCCTTGTAGGGCGTTTGTTTGATCCCTGAATAATAGGTGGTATTCCATAATTTGAGCATATCTCAAGCCTTCACACCATTTTCTTGAAACGTTGTCGTTTATCCCAAAACCTATCTAATTCTCAACATCCTGATTGGCACGTTTAATAGAGTACTGACTTTGACTGTGCCTGGTTATTCCGTACACAATTTTGAGTTCTGGCAACTAACTGGCTAGCTCATTTATTACATTATTTAAAAACTTCCTACCGTTGTCAGATTGAGGAATGCACTGTTCTCCTATAGTTAGAAATATATAATTAAAATGGTAAGCCACCTTCGTTACTCTCTTACTTTGTAGAGCGCGTGGCAGAACAAATTTTGTTAGATGATCGTGGTGAACCATAATAAGTTTAAAATGTTCATCCGGTTGTGTCTGAAATTCGATCAAATCTACTTGGCACCCACTATTCATTTCCGAATGAAGAATGGACTTAGACACTAATTATCTTTTCTTCTTTGTTTTTTTTTTTGATGACAGACACTACACCTAGATAAATACAAGCTTATCATTTGTTTTGTGACATTGGCCGATTTTTTGATGATTCTGGTAATATCCTGTCTCAACCACCGTGGCCGATAGACACATGCGTCACTGCGTCAATCACATCAATCAACTGCGTCACTAACATCATAAAGTTCGTCGGATAGCAGTTAGCATTTTATACTACTTTCACTCCATGCAATCAGGTTTTTCATGTCCCTGACTTCTAACACGGCGAATAGCTTCAATTTCCTTTGTTGTAATGGTGTCTTTTTTAGACGCGAATTGGCGGGCGAGATTGGCAATCTCCCCGTGCACAAGTCCTGACATGTTTGTTCATATACTTTCCACTTAACTGTTTAGACTAGACGATACCAGTTTGTTCAAGAGTGTGCATATTTATATTAGAATCAATTAGTTTGGCCAAGCCTAAACTGTAAGATTCTATAGCTTGTAGGAAAAACTAGTTTATTCTAAAAAAGGGTTTTGCCAGTAACATATATGAAAATATGTTAATAGTTGATATTGTAACGTAAGAATATCAATGTTTTAGTTTCAAACAATTTTCCCTGTCCATGTTTTGTGAAAGCAATTAATGAAAGTAATAAAAATGCCGTGGCAGGTCGCAATAAACACTAGTCTTTTGTATTAAGTAATTAAAGAGTCCGAGGATATTTTAATAGTTTGTAATTTTTAGGTGCCATTGTTGTTACTGTCAGAGTACAATGTACATATAAATAGACATACTGGTTTTATTTCATTGATGTAGGTTTCACTTAAAGATAATAATTTTATTTATTATATCATACCTTCTTGAAATTATTAGTTTTGAAGGGTTATAAATATCTTAAATAAGTTCCAATAGTATAAAATGACGCTACTAAAATTTAAATTAATTTCTCCCGTTATGGCTTTAAACGTAATCAAAAAGACTTTAATAATGTAATTGATACGGAATAAAAAGTTTCCAATTACATATAATAAAAGCAATTCAGTGCTCATTATTTATAAAGGGGACTTAAGTAATTAACAATTATAGACAATCATTTTTATCTATAAATTTGTGGTTGTAGTGTTGTATGCAATTGGGTGGTAACCTTGCATCAGAGAACTGCTATCAGGCGGCCAACACGCGAACCGCGTGTCGACATGGTTTTCCACCTGCAAACACTGGCTTACTGTAATCACACTTATGCGAGGTCATCCGTAATGCATTTGATACACAATTATCAGAGTTCGGTTTTAAAAATGTTTGAGTTCATTCTAATAAAGTTATACTAATTATGAATATTAATTTTTTAGGTGTATGTATTAAAATATTTTAATGTAATTATTTTGTTGTCCTTTAGCTTGCTTGACCCAGTTTAAATTTCAGTAGAGCTGAGAATTTTTCTTGAGGTGCCCGATATTTTAATGCAAAATAATTAAAGCAAAACTATCTATGTTAGTTTATCTATACTGATATTAGATATTTTTGGTATTCTGCCTATAAGAGGGAAATCCAAATTTTATGACTTACAGGGTCTAAGTATCAATTTACACAAAAATTCCAAAATCACGCACCTCTTACGCGAAGCTGCTGGAGTTATAATATGTATTGATAATAATAATTACTTCGAATTTCCTTAAGAATAACAATAAATTTTTAAATAAATGTTGCTCAAATAATCATAGGAGCATGCATTTATATAGTTAAAATTTTGTTTGCGATTGCATGAAGTATAATAATGTTCGTAATGTAACATTCAGTACAATAAAACGATGAGTATCACTTTAAACAGTAATGCCGTATTAAGTCAATTAAGGCTTGAAGCTTGCTTACTGCCTACATATTGATTTTATCGTTCGTTTAATGGAACGATGTGACCCCGTTCCCGTTCGTTTTGGACGGTATTTTATTTAACAAAGTTGTATTATGATTATTTATATAAGCGGTGTTATTATTTTTTAATAACCCCAAAAAAATAATATTGAAAGTGCTTATTAATGACGCAAGTAATGGCAGTAAGTGGTTCACAGCTATGCTAAGCGTTGGGAAAATACAAAAGAATGGAAGGGAGCGCTTTTTTGTGGTCCACGAGAGAATTGATCTCTTGCATACTTTGAGGTTGGAAATATCTCAAAGTGTAGTTGTTACATGAAAAAAAAAAATCTATAAATTGCTTAAGTTTATAAAAAAGATCAAAACAGCTTTGATTTTATTTAAATAGCTCTTTGTTTGTACACAGGTTTTTATTTCAGATTTGAAATACTCATAGAAGAAAATACAAAGCAATATTTATGTCCGGTATTTTATTGTATCTCCAAAAAATTTAATCTGATTCTATAGGGAATATCGCCGGACGGGGAGATTGGTATGAAAGCGTGACCATCTTCAAAAAGAGAATTACATACTTATACAAAATTTTTGAAATGTTATAAGTGTGATAGATATTATAATAAAATGATTCCGGTAACTCAAAACCAACATCAGGATTATTATTAATTTCAAAACAAAATATTACATAAATTACAAATTTAATGTCAGAGACAAGGTGTTTAGTTCAGTGTTTTGTTCTAACTTATGATATTCTGATCTCAGTCAAGAGTCTCAAATAATGTAAATAGGAAAATTGAATTAAAAAAAGTTCTTTCTTTGATCAGCGAAAGTACATCAACCTTAAAATAAATAAAACATTGCAGACCAATTAGACAAAATACTTTACGGCGCATGCAAAATTCGCTCTTACGTACAGACCGGCTTCCTCTAAAAATCCTTTCAAATTCGCTTACTCGATTCACTTCTCCTAATTTAGCGTGAATCGCATTTCAGTCCGTCAGAGAGTTAAATAGAGGAAATTACAAGGTGGATAGGGTGCAGCAGTAATTAAGAAACTATTAAATAAGCTACCTTGCCTCTGCATAAAGGAGTTAAAATGGAATTGCAGTTGCTATCTGCAGCTTCACGTACAGAGATGGTACGTTTGATTATATTTTGTGGTCGCAATACTGTAACCCATTTCTAGCTGTGATTTAATTAATTGAGGAACTGTGTGCGTTACTAGATGTGAAGATATCTGTGAAAGGTCGGCAAATTTTGCGTCCCAAGTACTTATTTTGTTACAAAATAAACATTTTCTAAATCTCATAACATGACACAAGGCCATGTCTTTGTATTTGTTTGTTAAGCATATAATAAAATTTAATTAATAAATAGGAGTCACGGTACTGCCATTACAATGTAGGGAAAGCTTTGTCTTGTTTTTTGTTTTCTTATTGAACATTATTTATTTCTTATTAAAATTTATTCAGAATGTATTTTAGATTTACTTTATTAGAATATAAATATAGAAACATTTTTTAGGTCTGATGAGGGTGATGAGGGTAATGATAACAAAGCAGGAAAAAATACATATTCCTCTTACGTCATTGTATTCATTATAATAATTGTGAATATCTAATTTTAGTACAACATGCACGCAAATACGAAAATAAACATTTACAAATCTTGGTCAGTGTTTGGTTAGGTCTGAACTGTCACCCTCTGTATTTGTGTTTGTTGCATCCATCAATATTGCCTGAGAAATGTCAGCATTGCAAATTGCCTTAACCCACTAACATAGTCTAACCAAAACCACTGGACTTGTACTTCATGTGAATGCATACATGTAAACAAGAGCATAAGTACGTTAAACAAGTACTCTTTTGTTTTATCTTTATGCGTTTATGGAATGTGTTTGTGAATGAAAAACATTTTGAATAAAATTTGTATGCGATATTACTTAGCATTCATGGATTTATTTTATGTGTATTAATGCACTGAAATGAAGCTGTTTATTTTTTTTCACTTTTGTTTATTTTAAAATGCTAATATGGTATGGAGCACGGCATTATGGTTCTTATGTACAATATGCACTTTAGCAACAAAGTCGTTTTTGCTTTGAAATTTAACATGCCTAAATTATACAGTCACGTCGTTATCATAATAGTCACGCAAAATCACTTCATTAGGTTGTAAGCACAGAAAATGTTATGCATTTCTGATTTGTTTTGATTATTGATTTTAATTTTTTTTTGTTTAAATAAATTTAATACAGATTATTTAATGTTTAATAATTAAATTATAAATTTTAAAGAATTTTACACTTATTAATTTAACTTGTAAAAAGCTGTGGATTTTTATATGTCAAAGGTGGTAAAGCATTAGACGGCCTACTTGACGGGAAGTAGACACCGTCGCCCATGGATTAGACAACATTAGAGATATTGCGGATGTGTTGTCGACTTTGATGGTTAAAGAAGAAAAAGCCTCAGCTTAGCCTATTCTCAAATAGAGAAAGGGTTGGAACAGAGAAAGGGCAACAGGCTCTTCCACAGATCTGACGAAACGCAGCCATTACACACTACTTCTCGAAGATTTTCTACGAGAGGATAGATAGTACTTACTCGATCGAGCCAACCCATGTTTAAACTGTAGTAACTTGACCACAGCTAGGCTCTACCACCTCTATATTTTTTACAGGCTTCTTTTTTAAAACTTTCCTTTACATGTGAATAAACTTAAAAAAACGAAATTAAAATTTAATAGAAGTAATAAAAATATTAACAATAAATTTGGCAAAAATCTACCTGATAATTTGGAAACATAATTTAGAAGTAATCTATATCACGAATGATTAAATCGCGCCGTCGTACTTAAGGAATTTTGAATTATATTACTATTTAACTTTTAACTTGTTAATTTTACATGCAACATTTAAATGTAAATTGTTTCAAAGTATTTGTTGTAGCTCATAAACAATTGGTAAGAAGAAATGAACGAGCTACGTCGCATGTACAGAAATGGTAAATTGGCACATTATTTGGAATTCCGACTTTATCGCAATGTTTAAAGAAGTTATGGCTTTATGCAACAACATTAAAAACCTAATATAAGTTATGTAATGGTAAAAACTAGTCAAGAAAGAAATCACGACATCCGTTACGTTATGTAATATTGAAGATTTAAAATATTACTTTTTACGTAATACCTGTTAAGATTATATTGGAACAGAGGATGAAAAACGGTCAGTACGCCTTCTTTTCTCATACCTATAATATACAATGTGGTTCTGTATACATAATATAATAATTTTTCTCTTGAAGTGTATCTTATTTAAAAAAACTTAAGCAAACCTTATGTTAAAGAATAACATTCCTTTTGTATATTATACTTACTTACTTCTATTTATTGGCTTTGCAGAATATTACTTCGAAGAAGATTGAAATGTATGAATTTCATAGGATTTTCTCTTAGAATATTAGCAAAATTTCATTACATGCGCAAACTAAAACCGCGGTGTCACAATTAGATTTCAAAGTGGCACTCTCAAGCAGATTACAGATACGATTGGATTAGTTTCTAGATACCGCTTCAATGAGATATTTACATGATCGTTGAGATAGAGTTAGATAATAAAAATGTTCCTTAGTAACGCAAAGATCTTTAATATACATGCACATAGTTAATGAAGAAAAAAAATAGTGTAAATTTAAATAAAATTACTTCATAAATTGATATCGATACTTTTTAAAAATATCCCGTATATTAATTGAATCTGCAAAAAATATTATACTATATAACAAGGATCTCTAAATCCATTAGCCAAAACTTATACAGGTGAGGTACGGAACCTGAGGGCCGAAAGCCAATAAAACACACGCGCACTCTGTGACATGCTGATACTGTGCCATATATAACGGGCGGGAATCCATAATGTGTGGTTCCTTTGCGACCATACACGGCACTTTAACTACTGGATGTGATAGATTAATTAAGGCTGGACTAGAGGTCATTGTTGGGACTACAATAGACAACTTGTAAACCTTCTAGCTACATAATTATTTTATATCAAAAGTTATAATTTTTTTGTAAAATATTAAATTGTGTGTCGGCTTTTATAATATATAATACTTGTTTAATGACTATTGCTATCGATATTAATTTTGGGCTAATATTAAAATTAAAAAGACTTATTTTATAAGTATTCAATGGTAACATTAGCTTATATTCTCATTCACATATACCCGCAAAAAAATATTTTGTCTATATTCAGTCTTTCTTATTTTTCCTGCTATCTGTACTTAAAAATTTTCACATTAACGACTTCAAAATCCATCTGAGCTGATCGCATTGGTATATTAGTTATGTTTGCGCAATAGCTCTTAGTTTAAATAATCCATGTAATTTCAACTGTACTCTCACTCACTTGTATTTATGTATTTTAAGTCGTCGGGTCGCATCTAGAATTTTATTTCTTATTCCCATGTGATCGGAAAAATTAATAAAATCGAAACGGTATTCGCCATCGAATTAAGCTAATGCGCCTCCGTGCCATACGTTAACCGTGTAATTAATATGTGTGGAAAAATATGGAAATTTAATTTTATAGTTCATCCAAGTATCTTCCCATTAATTTATTTAAGTGTTCGCTGATACTAATATTTTTTTTTTTGAGTATTACTTTCTTTTTATATTATTAGTATTTTTTTACGATTCAAATGGGTTACAAAAATATATTCCGTGTTTTCTTTATAGAATAATTTTAGACAGTTTGACTGTAAAGGAAATTAGAAGAAAATTACAAATGAAACATTTTTTTTATAATAACCTTTATTAAAATAAATAATATGTTTATAGTAGTCTACGATCTGAGCAGAAATTAAGCTTCAGATGTCTTGTTTGTTGGGTTTAAAGTATAATTAAAAAAAAAATATCATAACAATTTTGCGAAAGATAAAACCTAAAATAAATAGTTGACTTAGAATGTTGGAACTGATTCACATTGGAATATTAAGAAAAAATAGTATTTCGGGTAAAATTTTAAAAGTTAAATAACTTTTGATAATTTAAGGTAGTTCTGTTGTTCTGATGTGCGGAAATACCTTGAACGACAGGACTTGTCCAGCTATCTTAAATATGATTTCCGCCGTGGTCGCACACTTAGCGATCCACCGTTTCTCTTACATGTTATTGATTACATTATTGATAACACGACGATAGGACAGAGATTAAAGGTCGGGCCTAGTTATGACCAGGTCACGGACATCTTGGTCCCTCTAAACCCAACAAGAACCAAGTTTCTGCGTTCACCATTAAGAAAAGCCTAATCACTGTAATGTCATAGTTCCAAGACCCTTGGTATAAAAGTATGTAGTGACGTTGTTTTTGTATCAAACATTACTTCTAACCCACATGAAGTAACCGCAGCCCTCATCTTGTTGATGGTTTACCCTTATATCAACTTGGACTTTTTGATACCGTTTAAAGACAAGTTGTAAAAATTGTCAACACTCCATGCTCACATGCATGCATGCATTCATTATGATTCAAAAGAAATCTTGTTTCTTTGCAGATGTTTTAGCCCTTGTTGGCTTGCATTTTTACCAGAAACTATTTAACATGTTACCAACACTTACATTATCATTTCACAGCAGGAAGTTCAGCCCCACACCTTGGCTCCCCAATTATCGCACAGAGGGCGGTATCAAACGATTTTCCTCCCGCGAGCTCTCTCAGTTTGGAATAAACACCCTTCTGAGATTTTCTCCAAGGACTGCAATATGGGGTTATTCACGAAAGAAGTGAACAGGTATCTAAGGGTTTGGTAACGCGTAAATAATACCACTGATATTGTAGGCTTCCACAGAGTATGGTAAGGTTACGCGGTATAAAAGAAACAATGTAAAACCACTCTTGTTACAATGTTGTTTTCTTTTATTTATGTTTTTCATGGTCTGTTTGTACAAAACAAAATCACTATTTAATAGTAAGTAAAGTTAAATTTTTTGTGATTTTCAATCAGGTGTTTTAAGAAGAATTACAACTTACTTCCAAATCAATACGAAATATGTATGAATTTTTTATATCAATAATTAGGTAAGCGAAAAAATATGTAAAACTTGCCCAATAACATAACAGAAGCTCAGAATAAATAATTTTAAGTTGTATAGTGTTGTGACGATTTAAACGCTATCAATTACGAGCGCTTATTTTGTGACGTCAACTTACAATCGTAATAGCTACAACTAATAACCTGTTTCACAGATTTTTCTGCCTGAACATAAATTTTATCATCTTATTGTAATAAAAGGACATGAACAACATTTTTTACCATTAATAATAATATTTTTAGAACTTTCAAAGTCCTTTAAAACAACGTGGAACAATGATTTAGTTTTCTGTAAAATTGCATTTGCAGTTGAGTCTGTGACTTGTGTTTTAAAGAAACTTTGTTTTCTTTATTTAAATGTCAATTTACTGCTTTTTTAAATAAAATTCATTTATCTTCCATAACATAATCCTAACAAGAACTTGCATCAATGTTTAGTTTACAAATAATAATGCAAGTTCTTGTTAGGATAAATTAAATTCTAAAGTTTTTTTAGGTTTATTGTGCATGCTACTTTTGTTAAAATTAAAAGGAAACTGACAAGTTTGTGGTCTGCTTGAATCATTACTAGTCTTTGGTAGTAAACGCATCTCTTTTAGTTTTATGAATTTTAAGCTTGTCCGTACTAAAAATTACTTAGACATTTTTCAATAAAACTCTACACTGGTAGATGGTGGATCCTCGCTGCATCTATGAAGCTAGGCTAAGAGAGCAATAGAATGCTTACAGCATAAAATGTAGGATATAAAATAAAAAATGATATTTTAGATACTTGTGAAGGAATATGCAAATTACTACTTGTAAGTAATTAAATTTCACAATAAAATATGATTATTTGAGAAATTATTAATGTGAGTATTTCTTTTACAATAAAGATTACGGACGATTTTTTTTGGCTAATTTTGAAAATCACATCTATTTTTGACATTTTTTTTAAATATTTAATCACTATTTGAATTTTAATTTTATGGTTTTAGATTAGCACCAAACTGTATAAAAAAAAGGTAAAGGATTTAATTACCCAATGACCAATTCTTAGCTATTACTACGTAACCGAACCAATGGTCTCCCATTGATTTATACGATTAATTAACATCTGTTATCGACGTTTTTCTTCACTTACCCCTTAATGGACCCATGTTACGGGATGCTGGTTCAACCGTTAAATTGAATTTGCTTGCCCGTTTTCCTCGTTACTCCCGAAGTTATTTTCATTTTGGTTCATATTTGTGTATAGAGCTATCGGTATGTGTGGGCTATTATTAATTTGATAGTTAAACCGATTTGACATTCGTTTTATTCGTTATTTTATTCGCCAAGTCAGCGAGTAGCAGCAGTTTGAAAATGGTTTTTGTTTTTAGTTGCGAAATGTTAAAATGTATAATTTATACAATTATACATTTTATTTTCTATAGCGTTTTAGGTTACTATTTATTTGAATGCCACGTACCAAATTAATAATATTTGACCTACTTTTAGGTTTACTTTCATTTGTTAAGGCAATATGTCTACGATCGTGGGCAGCCTTTACAATTAGATGTTATACAAATATTGCAAACAATAAATTTTGACAATTTTTGTCATGTTTTATATAATTTATATGAATAATATTTTTCACAAATAAAATTATTTTGCCAAACATAGATTATTAGAAACAAAATATATGTATATACAGTTTCTACTAAAGTTTTAGAACGTAAAAGTTTGGGGATTATATATTGAGCAAATTATTTTCTAAGTCCTTCCTCTATAACAAGCAGTGGGTCAAGAGTTTAATCGTTTGGAACATTTTACGAAGTCATTTTCCATTGCCACCTCCTCTCATATAAAACAAGATATATTAAAAAGATATATTAGACCTATAATAGCTGATCATTTAGTTCACCAGCTTTCAAAGCAGTATTACATTAACTCTTTGATGGTATTTTTTAAATGCTATAGTTAAATTAATGCTTTTAATAAATGATAAACTGTGTATAAAGATAAAAGTTGGGCTATTCAATAAGATATGTATAAATCTGATTTTATAATATATATCTTATATTATACTGTGCATATAGTTTTTTTTTTATTTCAAGATTCCTGCATTTACCCAATTTTACAGGGCTCGTTTTATACAGGAAGAAGCCTGTTAGGATTTAAAAAGATTAAAATCTCATCAAAATCAAATAACGGCACAATCAAATACAAAAAATAATGAAACTATTTTTTTTGGTTCTCATCGTATATTATAATTATTTTCGGAATTTTCTCGTTTTATTCAGACAATAACGACAAACGGTGCATGCCGGAACAATATCAGATACCGCAAAAGGATTTGGGCTCATGGTTTATTTGCTCATTAACTTATTTTACGGTTCACAAAGCCTTCGACTGTTATCAGTAATCGCATGATTGTTACTTGTCCTGGTGAACTTTCCGTGACACACTCTAATCAGCTTGGTTTTATGTTTTCTGTTTTACGAATTTAGTTGAGTGATGACAGATTTTATTTTTAATAAGCATGACTTCTGATAAAGGAGTAAATTTTTTTAAAAGACTGAAGTCTTTATAATATAACATTTTGATATCATAATGTTTTGATTATTTTAAATGTCTTGTTAATAACATTATTATTTGATAAAAAAATGCTGGAAAATAAGAAATAAATTTATTGACTTGACTAACCGATATATTGACTTGAGTTTCATATATTTTTTATTCATCTAACCGTACAATGTGATGCTATTTGAAAAAAAAGTGTTTCAGATGGACATAAAATTAAAAGACAAGGTATAAAATTAATCATTCAATGTCAAGGACATTGCAGTTTAATTCTTATAACAGACATTTAATTTTTTTGTCATTTTTTTATAACTCTGATTACTTTGTATTTCCAATGTTTATCATGTCATTTTATTATTATTCTATTTCTCGTTCAAGTCACTATCGTAATTATATTTTGCGGAAGTTTAGTTATAATCAGTACTAGTAATTGGCTTTCTTACATATTTTTAACAATTTTCAGTGATCTGTGAGACCTACAACCTATCTTACACAATATAAACAAACTTTACGTGTTATATAAGAGGCTCTCGTGTTTTGTTTGAAAAAACAATGAAAGCTTTCTACCACCTCTTAAGGACCATTATAACCCTATTAGGTTCCTCATGATATTGACTTACCTCTAAAGCATCGATAAGCAAGAAGGATTGTAAAAGTTTTTTATAACAAAACTTTAAGCTTAAATGGACTACTTTCGATTAAAATGAAATTGAGAGGTTACAGTTCTAACTAAAATAATATAAATTTATAGAGGATCGTTTAAAGTTTAAGATAACTCAAAACTAATTTTAGCTTTGCCTTTTAACTCGACATGAAATAATAAGGAGCTGGGAAATTAGTTTATGGTTTGTTTAAATATGACAGTGAGTGAAATGGTCAGTGATCACAATGATTGTTATTATTTAAGATATGTAAAACATTGCATCACTTTATTTGAAATGCGTTTGGTTTTATAAGTTAGAGGGGTAAATCCTTTATACACTTTGAATATTCCAAAATTTTCCATAGTGAATACTTCAGAAATGCAATGTTCTAACCAGCTTGTTTTGCACGCGATGTCCTTAATTGATTTATAATTACTGCCGTTAGAGACTTCATTCTAGCCCAAGAATCAACAATATTTTGTTAAGTTAGCATACTAAAATTTTATTAAATTAATAGTGTAACTTATTTTTCTAATTTTTTTACAATAAATTCTAATCAAGCCATCCTATAATCAATTAAGTTTGAATATTAATCAGGTTATGATTTTATATTTAGGGCAAAGCCTACAATTTAACATCAATGGAATGAAGGCGCTCTCGAAACTTGCCATTTTCACATGATTGCTAAGTGAAAGTTACATTTTAAACAAATAAAGCCGTAACTGAAAACTATTTGGCATCAGGATTGCATACCTCTTAATGGATATATTGCCAAAAGGGCGAGATAGCTTTGTAATATGAAAGAGATAGGAACGACAAGTAAAGGGTATTAGGGTCTGATTCATATTTTTGCTTATATGACGGATAAAATAGATTACTCATGTTATGAGTAAATATATGACCTCTAAGTTAACTGGAGTTGTGATAGCGTTTTTATAGAGTACATTAAATACATACGGATACTATTTCATTGTATAAATTTTTACTGTAACTAATATTCTATACCAGTTCCAAGCTTATTTATTAAAATATTCGCGCTTGACGTACCTTTCAAAAGGAGAGTTTTGATTAAATTAGTATTTGTATTCCAATTACAAACTTTAATATCGAAACATTTTTTCGCATCCCCCTTCGTTCATTTACTATTTAGCTTTGTTTTAATTTAGTTGAAGATATTTATGGAATTCTTTTTTTATAACAAAGCTATGATGTCTTCAGTGACATAAAATTACAACACTATTTATATGTATGTGAGTATTATATTATTTTAAAATATTGTGTTTGAAAATGTAATGTAAATATTAAAAATAATATTTTAAGTATGTATACTATATTCAAGAAAAGCTTATATATAATATGTAGACATGTAAAATATTCAAAAACAGACTAAAATTTTATTACATAAACACGCTATCAGTAAACTATTATTGCACTAACAGTATCGTAACATGTAATGTATTATAACAGTATTGTTCAAATTAAATTTCGATATCAATTACAGTTATTTCATTGACAGCTTGCATAAAATTACTAACTTGATTGGTGATATAGAATTGCAAATTAATTAATCAACTACGCATTGATCACATAATATGCTTTGATGTTATACACACGTGCATTTTAATACTTTGAACATTATAAGGCTTTCGTCAACTAAAATTAGTTTAGAAGTTAATTATTAGAATGACTTTCATAGATGTGAACGTAACTACTCTAATTATACATTTTCATGAACGCGTACGTGTGAACTGATTTTAATGCAATTTGTTGGTGAGTAAACGCAATGCTGAAATTTATAGGCGACTTTGTACCCGAGAGTATAAACAGCTGAAAACTGAAGCCCGGTAAACAAAAATACTATTAGATAATAATTATGATAATAAAAAAATGTAGTTTGGTGTAAAACACACAATGCTTACGAATAAAACACGTAATTTTTTACAAACAAGTTAATATTTTGTCATTTGTAATAATTATATTTGCATTACTTTCTTTTTCTACACAGTTTTAAGTGTTGCGGATCTCAGCCAGCCAGAGGTTCCAGGAAAACTATGAAACTCACTTACGCATAAATTATAACAAAAATTACACAAGTAAAACTTATATCTGCGACCACATGATTGCCCCGATGTTATGAAAGCAATGACATTCCGTTGCTCATGCTCATATACCTCAGGAATTTTCTGGTTTGGTTTAGTTGGACGCGTGGAGTCAAAAGGCTTAATTAAGCCCCAGTGACGTTTATTCAATTTTCAGTATGTTTCCCGTACGTAATAATATTTCAATTCAATTTTATTTATTTTGTAGACCACGTCTACGAAACATATACAACTAACTCGAAAGTAAATCCCAATACCTAATTGGTTACCAAGCAAATTAATATATTTTCTTCAACAAAAAACTTTACTTCTTTGAGTAAAGTGTACGTTTCACTCAAGTAACATAAATATAAACACTATTGTTTTTGTTCTTGTATTATAGCCAAATAGAGAACTAAGTTTAGAAAGGCGAAGTGATTAAGATTTAATGGACAGGGTGGCAAGTGGTTCATTTATTTCGGCTCTCAATTCTTGGACGAATCGAGCACTGGACATCAATCTTGGTTGAATAGCTAATGTATAATTTGAGTCGACCATTAGGAAAACTAAGCAAATGTTAAGGATGTAAAAAGTAATATATAATTTATACAGTAAATACAATTGGGAATTTTTAGAACCAATTTTGTTTGCACTGAGATCTGTAATGATAAGTCTAAAATGGATGAATCTATTTCGACTTGTTTAACTGTAAGTTAATAACTGTCTTCCAAATAAACTGATTTGGACAGTATTTAAAACATCTCTTAAGTTTATTTCAATTAAGATTGATCTTTATTTACTTTAAATTTAGTATATCAATAAAGGTTAAAGTTGATTAGTTCTCGAAAATATATAAAATACTTGAACAATATTAGTACATTCAATTTATAATCATCATTTAGTCGAGCACATTCACTCTTAAATGTAGGCTTTCCCCATAGACTTTAACCAGCTGCTGCGTCATCACTTTTCGTTGTCGGAACAAACTTTTAAGCTCTAAGATCTAACATAAGTATGGTTCACCCAATGCTAATTTCTTCTATATCTCTCTGATCGTCTAAGTATAAGTAATTTTCTCTTTTCTAAGTTCAGATTAAGACTCATGTAAATAGAAACCTCTTGAGGACTTCAAAAGTTTGCTTAATTCCGCAAATCAGAGGTAAGTAAACTGATAACCATTAATAATATAGCAAGGTCAATACAATTCAATAACTAAGGGGCAACATTTAGGACATATGTACACAATTACAAAAAAAAAGACATTTTATGACACCTCTAATATTGAATATGCTCTGAGTGTCAGTTTCTGTGTTTAAAAGATGTCGTGGTGATTAAGCACAGACATTTGCCAAGGACGTGAAGCTCGATGTGTCAGCTGCTGAATTTTTATAGCCGGAGGTCCCAGAACATTATTAAATAAAAGATTTTTTCATAATTCACAATCCGCAAGCATAATGGCTGGTTGTGTTCTCTATTTTCTGTATAATATAATAATAGAGAGGGTTGGTGTGATCTATAATATCTAGTAATTTTTGCTATCAAGTTGGCAATCAAAGTAAGGCTTGCATTACCGTTTTTAAATTACGTCTCAATTTTGTTGTGAACCTTACTCCGTCCATAGCACTCTAAGAAATAAGAAAATTAATAAGTCTCTGCTCTGAAAGATGGCAAGTAAGTTTTAGTTGTAAGCTTCCCCTTTGTATTGTGATTCTCAAGACGTTTTAGAACTAACTTTTACTACATTGCCATTTACACTGATGCCTAGGATGTGGTCTGTATTCTGCTGCATCAATCCATCGCGTGGATCTTTACTTGGATAGCTTTTGAATTTGCTTAGTAAGGTATGTTTCTAAGCGTAGATCTTAATGACCTCGTGTTCCTTCTGAGCAAATCTTATTTAAAAGATTTATAAATTTGAAGAAAATCAAACATGCTTAAATTTGTTATCAATATTTTAACATAAAATCTTCTGTCTAATCTCAATGTAAATATGGGTACATAAAAAATAATTGCTCCACCACCTTTGGCAGCCTGCCATATTAAATTTCACGTTGCATCATTTAGCTAACTTTGTTTTGTTAGCTAACCTTAAGTAGATCGCAAATCAAATCAGTTAGACAGAACAACTTCAACAAAACATTGTAATATTTGATATTTTTAATTAGATAGAATTTTGAAGTAATAACTTAAATAGTATCATAAAAATGCAGCAAAAAATAAAATCACTACATATTTTACAGTTACTGCCATATTTTTATATTATTTGAAATTTTTCATTTTAGCCCTTCCAGTACTGTAATGTAAAAATGAATTTTGTGTCTGCTTGGTAAAGTAAATAATACTTAACAAGGAAATCAATTGACAGAGTGGTTATGTTATACAATTAACACGTGATGTTTAAAATTTCTTCTTGAGAACTTGCAGGTATTTATAAATGTGGATGTTAAAAAAGCTTTCAAAAATAAAATATTTTTGTTTTAAATGTTTTTACCTTAATTTAAAACCCGCTATATAAATATACATTGCTCATGGCGGACATTGGAATTGAAAAGTAGATTGTTTAAAAAGTAGACATTTTCATAAAAGTATTATTATTAAAATCATTTTTATACCACCACGTTCATCTTATTATCATAACTGTTCATAAATTTTATATGAGGCACATAGGTGAAATATAGAATATCCAATGCTTATGAATTTCTATGTCATAATAAGAGTCATTACATGCAAATTTCTATATAATGTTCATTAACCACTAAGCACTCTAATCCAGGTAGATTTAAAGATATTTGATAACTATTAAATATTATCAAAAATGATAAATTAAAAGTTTGTTACTTATGAGAATAGGAATAAAAGAAAACGATGTCTTATCGACTGACAACAATGGTATAACAATCAGATCTTTTTTTTATTTAACGCTAACTATCAGACACTCTTATTATCATTATGATTCAGACAATTCAATGGAGCCATTCGGCCTGCGGGATTCCATTTGAGAGCGGCCATTTTTCGTCGTTGAACAGATCCATTAACTCTGAGCATAAAGGAGCGCCGATTAGCGCGGTTAATGACAAGAACGTTATTTACATAGGACGGTTATAACCAATAAAGTGGGTTAATCATCTTCCAATCAAAACCTTTGATTTTGATGGTTTTAGATTTTTACGCAATATGTGAATTGAAATAAGTTAGCTGCACATATTACCTACCCTATATGCGGAGCGTGTCCAGATTTATATTCATAAACCTTTTTACATGATAGCATCAACTTAGGATCATGGATTTTCAACTCCGTTATTCAAAACTGACCCACTTATCTTACTTTATCTTTATTAGGTAAATCTAGCGTGTTCTCCTTTCATTCCCAAATATCGCTTACCCCCTACTGATTGGAAGCCATGGCACCTAAACGAGTGCTTATTTAAATTTATTGCACAATAAATTTTAGGTTTAACATTATGGATGGTCGTTTCATTAACCGAGCTTTTCAAATATTAAAAGTAAACAGACCACCTCGTGTGCCAAAAGAATTCTAATATAGATGAAATTTATTAAATTTCGTCTAAGCTACGTGACTGCCCGCAGGCCGGGGGTTTCAACCCCATTAACCTTGTCTCGCTATGATTTAGGGGCGAAATGCGTATTTCCCCGTGTTTCTGCCTTTCACCTTTTGCATGAAACAGATTTTTCAGTATACTTAATCCACTGGAGCGTATAATGGCAGTCATTGGGGAGAGGAGTTTATCTTACTCGTCATTTAAAACATAAATTAAAATATTCTTTTGTATGGAAAGAATATCATAAAATTTGTTTTTTCGCGAAATCGATTGTGTTGTAGGACCTTAATACAGATCGAGATAAATAAAATAAATTAACGTTTTACGGAAACTGCAGAATCAGAGTAATCCGGCGATTACATACAGTTCGGGTCATTCAGCAAAACGGTACGTGTACATCAACATTTATCCCGGCTCGAACGCACTTCCGAGTCTCAACGAGATAAAACTTAATGTTCCAACTTAACCAAAATTATACCCCGGGGGAAGCATATTTTTTGGTATCTCAACTGTTA